>NC_025699.1:30435032-30498607 GCF_000633955.1 Camelina sativa
GAAGAGCTAGCCTTAAGAGGATCCGAGTACAAAGAGGAATCTGAATTAGCAACAAAAGTGCTTTCAAAGGAGCTTTCACTTGCCCTGTCATAACCAGCAAAAGGATTGAGACCACCTGCCAAAGTCACCTGTCCAACTGGCCTCTCCTTGCTAGAGGAAGAGTTTGCCCCATCATTATCATACCCAAACACTCGACCCTTCCCAAAATCTACATTATAGGAGATCCGCGGAACCGGTTCCAAACTAAGGGCCAATTTGTGAGTAAAGGGGGACTTTTCAGCCTCCGCAACTGACTTCTTTACTCTTGCTTCCTTAACTACCCTTTCTTCGCCATTTGCAGAGAGGAGATACTGACGCATACCTTCCAAAACTTCAACAGCAATACGAGGACGCCCAGTAACCGGATTAGGCCCAACTTGATGCTCTCCCAGGACTCCAAACAGGGGATCATTCTCTTTTAGAACCAGACTAGGCTTTTGTTTTGGAATTGTTTCCCCTTTCCTTCTAGCCAGAGCTATATCTTCTTTGTTTTTCAACAGCAGAGGACAAACTGTCATTTCATGGGACAGCCGTTGACAATTATAACATCTCTTCTGAACACGTTCATAGTGGAAGAAGAGTTCTGCTGACTGGTTATGAGGAAGACCTATCACCTTAGATTTTCTTAAAGGCTTAGAGACATCAAACCGGATTTGAACTCGCACATACGGGTTAGCTTGAGTTATATCAGGATCAAACGCCACTTGCAGGACTTGCCCAAGAAGTTCTCCAATCGAAGTAATCGCCACCGCAGTGTAATGATTGATTGGGATGTTGCGAATTTGTACCCATAAATTCACAAATTGGAGAGAGTTTGGAGGAGGGATCTGCGACCATCGTTCCACGACTATACCCCATTCATTATGCGTATGAAAACCTTTCTGAAGGACATCCTCTAGATCATGTTCACTAGAGAATATAAACTGGAATTTCTCTCTCGACAAAGCTATTCCTCTAACCTTGTCGTATTTTTGCCACTTCCTTGGCAATTCATGAATCGCTCCAGCCACTGACTGACAATCAGGATTCAGGATTCTTCCAACTAAGCTCAGCTCATTCCTTTCACACGAACTGAATTCCGGTAGATCCGGAAGAGAAAACGGAGTATCATCTTCTTCAAGCGACATAGCCATCAACGCTTTGTCCATAGCCACCGACATACTTCACTTATAATTCAGGAACTACTAAGAAGAGTACAAGGAGACCGAAACCACCATAGAAAATCACGAACCACGGTTGAAAAACTCTCAAAACCGACCAAGCAAACTCAGATCTACTATTCACCAACGAAGAACAGTAGAAAAACACTAAGTTTGAGAAAAGGAATTGAGAATTAGGGTACCCACGAGATATAATCAGGATGTAAAGGCTACAGGGAAAGTGTTTTTCCACACTCAATCTCTATATTCTATAAGAAACGAATACTCTTTTAGAATAAGAGAGTCTTAAGTAACGAATCTTCTTTTTTTTTTTTAAAAAAAAAAAAAAAAAAAAAAAAAAAGTCTGGACTCTTTCATACTGATATGTCTATAACTGCTTATCATGTTATCATACTCATATTATTATATATAACTTATCGAATTTCTTAGGATTGATCAAGAGTTCATTTTGTAAGATAGCTGTAGTCTCTAACTCATGTTTATATATGATCTATATGTTAAGATACGAAAGTACCCTCTAACTCATGTTTATATATGATCTATATATAGGTTACGATATAAACTATAAGCTTATCTAGTACTAGATTAGGACCCGACCACATATTGAAATTCTTTATATTATAATTTTTATATAAAATATAATTTATGTGGTTGTTTTTAAAAGTTGTTGTGAATCAAACATATGTAATAAACTCATATGCTAAATATGAGGACTTGATTTTTTTTAAAAGATTTTTTAAATATGGTATTAGAGCGATAACAAACTTTTTCTCATTCTCAAAGCTTCGCGAGCTCTAACGTCCTCATCAATGGCGTTTCTTTGTTGATTTCTTCTCTTTTTCTTCGATCTTCTTTGTATTTCTCTTTGGATTCTTTGATGAGTGCCTCGAATCATCAAATCCTTTTTGCTTTCTTCGCGAATCTTCTCGTTCTCTATCTTCAGATCTGTTCTTCCGCGCTATCTCTTCTTTTTCTCTTTTCGCTCTTATCTTTGGGTTTCTGATTCATCGGATCTTTGATTCATGGCATCATCATCGCCGAATCAAGATTCCACTTCTAATTCTTCAACGGATCAGTATAACAATCCATATTTCTTGCATAACTCTGATCATGCGGGAATGGCTCTTGTCTCCGATCGATTGAATACAGGAGCTGATTTTCACACATGGCGTCGTTCTGTGCGCATGGGTCTCAATGTGCGTAATAAGCTTGGGTTCATTGACGGTACGATTCCTAAACCCCCTGAGAATCATCGGGATTATGGTTCTTGGTCTCGTTGCAATGATATGGTTACAACTTGGCTTATTAATTCTGTTAACAACAAGATAGGAACAAGTCTATTGTTTATCCCGACTGCAGAAGGAATCTGGAAAAGTATTTTGTCTCGGTTTAAACAAGATAATGCACCTAGGGTTTATGAGATTGAGCAACAATTGAGTTTGATTCAGCAAGGTTCTATGGATGTTAGTTCCTATTACATTGCCTTGGTTACACTTTGGGAGGAGTTGAAGAATTATGTGGATTTACCTCTCTGTACTTGCGGACGATGTGAGTGTAATGCTGCGGCTCTATAGGAGACACTTCAGCAGCGTAGTCGTGTTACGAAGTTTCTTATGGGGCTCAATTCATCTTATGAGGCTACCAGACGTCATATCCTGATGCTTAAACCGGTGCCTAACATTGAGGAAGCCTTTAACATGGTCACACAGGATGAAAGGCAGAGGTCTATTCCGTCAAGGCCAGATAATGTTGCCTTTCATACATCAGACAATCAGTCTACTGTTAATTCCCATCAACCTTCATCATCGTTTGATGGCTCTTATGATCATGCAGCTTTTGTGGCGATGCAAAACTATTTCAGGCCTAAACCATCTAATCGTCCTCTTTGCACTCACTGTGGTCAGCTTGGTCATGTTGTTCAGAAGTGTTTCAAGCTTCACGGTTATCCTCCTGGTTATATTCCTGGTTATAAAACGTTTGCTTCTGGTTCTCACTTATCTCAGAGACCTTCCAACCAGTTTACTCAACCTCGAGGACCTTCAACTCATACTGCTATTCCACAACAGCAATATCAGCCTTCACAGGTTCCTCCAATGCGAATGCAGTAACCTCTGCTTCTTTCCCGCCAACGAGTTCTCCTGTGACGAATGCTGTTAGTGTGGATCTCAGTCGCCTTAGTAATGATCAAATCCAGTCTCTGATTCAGCAGTATCAAGCTCATGTTACCACTTCAGAGCCTCCGGCTCCTTCCCCACAACTTTCGTCCATCACAGATCATGGTATTATGGATCCATAATCATCCTCTGGTAATACTTCTTTTCCTACATCCTTTCCTTCTACTTCACTTCGCTTTGAGAATAATCATCTTACCTTCCAACATCAATGTCTTTCTTCTCTCTCTGCAAATTTACCTCATGGTAGTTGGATAATTGATACAGGAGCCACCAGTCATGTTTGTTCTGACTTGGCACTTTTTAATGAAACCACGACAGTTTCTGGTGTCACAGTTAGTTTGCCTAACGATGCTAGAGTGGATATTACTCATTGTGGCACTGTGCATCTCTCATCATCCTTGACATTGCATAATGTTTTACATGTTCCATCATTCAAATTTAATCTAATCTCTGTTAGTTCATTGTTGAATCATGATCAATATTCTGCTCATTTCTTTCCTTTTTATTGTTACATTCAGGAGTCTATTCAGGGCTTGATGATTGGTAGAGGGAATCTAATGCACAATCTTTACATATACAGCAACGATCGTCCTTTTTCTGCATCACAGTCGCATTTTACTGGATCCTTGAAGGTCGATAGACTTCTCTGGCATCAACGCCTAGGACATCCATCTTCTGACAAGTTAAAGCACATTCCTGGTATCTCATCTTTGTCTTCTTCCTTATTGTCTGAGTCTCCCTGTTCTGTTTGTCCTTTGGCTAAGCAGACGCGTCTTTCGTTTGAGTCTAATGGTCATAGGTCTACTACACCTTTTGATCTTGTTCACTTAGATATTTGGGGTCCGTTTGCTATCGAGTCTGTTGAGGGTTATAAGTATTTTCTCACTATAGTTGATGATTACAGTCGTGTAACCTGGGTTTATCTACTACATAATAAAAGTGAAGTTTCTGTTAAATTTCCTCTCTTTCTTAAGCTTGTTGAAACACAATATCATACCAAAGTTAAAAAGATACGAACTGATAATGCTCCAGAACTTGCTTTTACTGATTTAGTTAATAAGTGTGGTATCATTCATCAGTATTCTTGTGCTTATACTCCACAACAAAACTCGATTGTAGAACGAAAGCATCAGCATTTACTTAATGTTGCTAGGTCTTTGTTGTTTCAATCTAATGTCCCGCTGATCTATTGGACTGATTGCTTGTTGACTGCTGTTTTCCTGATCAGTCGCACTCCTTCAACTGTTTTAAACAATCTTACTCCTTATGAACTATTGACCAAAAAGAAACCGAATTACACTTTTCTAAAATCTTTTGGTTGTCTCTGTTTTGTGTCTACTTTACAAAAAGATAGGCATAAAGTTAGTCCTAGAGCTACTGAATGCGTGTTTCTTGGTTATTCTTTTGGCTATAAAGGTTACAAAGTTTTGCATTTAGATACTAATGTCGTCTCTGTTTCTAGGAATGTTATTTTTCATGAAACATTGTTTCCTTTTAAAACGAATCCTTGTGTTACTCATGATATTGATTTGTTTGGCGATGGTATCTTACCTTTATCAGTTCCAATTTCTCTTGATACATCTATTGTTCCTTTACCTGCATCTTCTCATGCATCATCATCTCATACGACACCTGGTGCCACTGAGCATGCCACTCTAGCACTGTTCCTATGGCTCGACCGACTGTGCCCTTAGGAACGACTGTTGTTTCACTACCAAGTGGCAGGCCACGACGAACTACTAAGGCTCCAGGTTACTTATCTGACTATCATCACTCTCTTCACCAAATTTCTACTTCTTCTATCTCCACCCCTTCCATATCTCCTTCTCCTTTCAAACCACACACTACACCTTATCCAATCTGTTCTGTTCTTTCTTATTCCTTTATCAACCCGTCCTATCAGTCATATGTTCTTTCTATTACTATTGAGACCGAACCCAAAACCTTTCAACAAGCCATAATATCACTGAAATGGACTAAAGCTATGGATGTGGAAATGGAGGCAATGGAGCTTAACAAGACTTTTTCAGTTGTCTCTTTGCCACCGGGTAAGAATGTTGTGGGTTGCAAATGGGTTTATACCATCAAGTATCACTCTGATGGTTCAATTGAAAGGTACAAAGCACGCCTAGTTGCGAAGGGTTATACACAGCAAGAGGGTGTTGATTATATTGATACTTTCTCACCTGTTGCAAAGCTTGCTAGTGGAAAGCTTGTACTTGGTTTGGCTGCTAAGAAAGGGTGGAGCCTGACTCAAATGGATGTCACTAATGCTTTCTTGCATAGTGACTTGGAAGAGGAGATATACATGAGTTTGCCCCAAGGATACACGCCTGCTTCTGGTGTCTTGCCGCCAAATCCGGTCTGTAAGCTTCATAAGTCGCTTTATGGACTTAAGCAAGCGTCAAGGCAATGGTATAAGTGTCTTTCTCAGGCTCTTCTTGATGAGGGTTATGAACAATCTCCTGCAGATAACACCTTGTTTGTCAAAGAAACTGATGTCTCTTATACTGCCATATTGGTTTATGTTGATGATATTTTGATCGCCAGTAATAGTGATGAAGCTGTTCATGCTATTAAGGATGCTCTTGCCCGGAAGTTTAAGACGAAGGATCTTGGCCCGGCTCGTTTCTTCTTAGGCTTGGAGATTGCACGCAATGCGGATGGTATATCTGTTTGTCAAAGGAAGTATTGTCTTGACTTACTTGCTGATACAGGTCTTCTTGGTTGCAAACCGAAGTCTACTCCTATAGACTATAAGAAGCCTTTGACTAAAGATACAGGTTTACTTCTTCCGGATGCGAAGCCTTACCGGGAAATCATTGGTCGCCTACTGTATTTGTGCATCACCAGACCTGACATCACATATGCTGTGAATCGATTGAGTCAGTATTTGTCTTGTCCGACTGATGAACACTACAAGGCTGCTCTGCGTATCCTGAAGTATCTCAAGAATAATCCTGGTCAAGGTTTGTTCTTCTCTGCTCATACGGATATATGCCTTAATGGTTTCTCTGATGCTGATTGGGGAACATGCTTGGAGAGTAGGCGTTCTATCACTGGTATGTGTGTGTTTCTTGGTACTTCTCTTATCTCTTGGAAGTCTAAGAAACAGGATGTCGTTAGTGGTAGCAGTACTGAAGCAGAGTATAGGAGTATGGCGGTAACCACGAAAGAGCTTCTCTACAGATGTTGAAGGACTTGCACATCAAGGTTGATTGTCCTGCAAAGTTGTTTTGCAATAACAAGTCTGCAATGCATATCGCTAATAACCCAGTTTTCCACGAGCGCACCAAACATTTTGAGATTGACTGTCACATTACTCGTGATAGGGTTAAGAGTGGTTTTCTGAAGGTTTTATATGTTTCTACAGAAAACCAGCTGGCTGACATTCTCACCAAACCGCTGCAGCCAGCTCCATTCTACTCTATCCTCAACCGTCTTTCAGTTTCAAGCCTCTTTCTTCCACAAAAAGATTTGGCTTGAGGGGGGTATATTAACATATATAATGTATAGTATAAAATAACATGTATTCGGGGTACTAAGCTTCCTTTTACTTAGTACTACTATACTTGTTTAAATACTCCTGTAAGACTAAACTTTACGGTTAATGAGAAATCTAATTCACAACTCTAAAGTGTTAATAAAAAAGAAATAGATATAGTTAAATGACTTTCTCTTTAGAAAGATATCTTTAAATAAAACACTTGACTTTTGTATAAGATATCAAAATTAAGTCAAAAACCATAAAATTTTGGAAATGCATTTGAATTGAACCATTGCTTATATTTGCAATCTATAAAATTATAGAAATGCATTTAAAATCTTATTTTACTTTGCAATCTAAAATAACTTATATAATGAAATGTGTCTTTTTGTCAATCTAACATGGGATAAAGAAGTTGATGGTATTATATTGTAATATGCTTTTCATATACTATGTTAAAAACAAATCAACAATTCAAAGGTTAATTTAAGAATATTATATATTATGTTAAAAACAAATCAACAATTCAAAAGTTAATTTAAGAAAAAAATATATATCTATGCAAATTTATTATTCGACAGAGAAATCAGGCTTAACCCACCAACGCAACTTCTATATATACATTAGCCAAGATAATATATTCTTCCACAACACAATAAATGCCCAAACATTACCCACACAAGACCAAAATGAATAAAATGTCGTTTTTTGGTTATATTTTCATCGTACTCGCACTATTCTCCGATTTAACCCAAGCCTATCGTCACACTCCGGCTGAACCGCCAAGAGCTAGCGAAAACGGTGATGTCAAACCGCAAGAAACGCTCGTCGTTCACAATAATGCCCGAGCCATGGTTGGAGTCGGACCAATGGTGTGGAACCAGAGCCGTCTCTATGTTTTTTGGGGCCACAAGCAAATTTTAAAAAGGGGCTGCTTATATTAAAAAAAAAAAAAAAATTAAAAAAAACTAAAACAGTGAGATGTTTATAAAGTTACAAAAAAAAGAATAAAAAGTTAGCACTTAGTTTTGAATCGGAGTCCTCAAACTTTTTTGGAAAGGTTTTTACCACTGGACTAAAGAAACTTTTTGAAAAATAGGGCCGAAAAAATCTTATAAAATATGTGGCCGCAAGCATATGCTTCATTGGCCTGGCCTTTGGGCCGGCTCTCTGTGGAACGAAACTCTTGCGATATATGCACAGAGCTACGCAGATGAACGGGCCAGAGACTGTGCCATGAAGCATTCCTCGGGACCATTCGGCGAGAATCTAGCCGCGGGTTGGGGAACAATGAGCGGTCCGGTAGCTACTGAGTATTGGATGACGGAGAAGGAAAACTACGATTATGACAGCAACACGTGTGGTGGTGATGGAGTGTGTGGACATTACACTCAGATCGTGTGGCGTGACTCGGTTCGACTAGGTTGTGGATCGGTGAGATGTAAGAATGATGAGTACATTTGGGTGATTTGTAGCTATGATCCTCCGGGGAACTACATCGGCCAACGTCCCTATTAATGATTCGATTTTATAACGAATTAAAAATATATTATGGTCATGCATGTGATTGTAAGGAAAATTGATAGTGTTAAAGACGTTTCTTAACAACATTTAGTTTACCAAAAAAAAAAACGGATTTGGATTCTAAATTGATACTTATTAATGTAGGAAATGCAACCACTTATATCACCTTTGTCAATTCGTAGTACAAGTTATCCTCGAAATTGTATACTCTCTACATTTATCTCAGCCATTAACACTCAGTCTCATGACCGACGTTGAGTTCCTACTTATGAAACAACCTATTGTTCACGTGAGACATATATATGTCTCTCTTTACTAATCAGTTGGTTAAATTAAATCGATCAAAACCAGATTTGTTACGGGTCGTTATCAATTTCTGTTATTTTTATTAAAAAAATATATAGTTGTCATATAAATTTCGATCGGTTGTCCTCTTCACGGGTGTGTTAATTAAACTAGAGAGATTGAAATTAAAGCTTGTAACGTAAGAGAATTATCAAATCGATAAATAAACACGCGGTGTTATATACTTTATTTTATTTTTGTCGTTCTTATGTTTTTCTTGATTTATCTCCAACTCCAAGCAAGAGAACGATACAAATTAGTTATCAGTTACGTGATTACAAATTGTTTCTTTTAATTTATATCATTTCCTCAAATATTTTATTTGTTTGATATATTAACGTTCATGTCAAAGACCCAATCAGATCTAATCAATTACTAGAACATTTGAGTATTAGACGTAACTAAGCAACAAAAATAATGATAATAATTAACGTGACAGCATATACGTTAAAATTGGCATTATCTATATAAAACTTTAGTGCAACACCGGTGTTGAATGACAAAATATTATATCTCACAATCTAAAGAAATGGTTTACGTAGAATAAGTCACGGGTGTTGGATAAAACTCACGAGAGTTATTACATCACGTGTACGTGGATTACAGTTTAGAGAGATTAGACGTGTAACTAACTCGACGACGACCATTGTTGGTAGGATTAGCGAACGTACGTTTTTCGCTTTTGTTAAAGGGTTAACGTACGTTTCGAACAATTACCAGAGTTCAATTAAAGGATTTGGAAGGAAACATTTGTCCTGTTCGTTTTCTTGTCGCTGGATCCAGCGACAGCGATCATCGACCAGCGACAGATTTCAGCGACAGCATATATTGTTCGTTTATCTGTCGCTAGCGACTGTAGCGATTGTCGCTAAATTGTTCGTTTGCCTGTCGCTGCGACTAAATACCATATATTTTTTAAAAAAATTAATAAAACTTAATTTTTGATAATTTCTATTTTTATTTTTTTTAAAAATTACATGTAACCATGAAAATAAATTAAAAACATATTTACATATTTTTAAATATATTAATTTGAATTTTATTTTTAATTTATTCATTTTAATATTGTTAAATTTAATTTGTTTATAACTGAGTTTTCTTAGAATTTTATTTAAATATATTCAAATTAATTTTTTATTTTATTTACTTAGATTTAGTTTAATTTTAATAACTATACGTAGTTATATTTTTATTTAATTAATTTTAATTTTGATAAATTTTAATTTATCAATTTTTTTTTTCTTGGTCGCTATATATTGTTCGTTTGCTTGTCGCTGGATCCAGCGACTAGTTTCAGCGACTGATCCCTGATCGTTGGCGACAGTCGCTGAAAATTTTAGCGACTGAAAATTACGGTCGCTGATCGCTGGCGACAGTCGCTGCGACTGGTCGCTAAACTAGCGACAGGTAAACGAACAACTTTCTGTCGCTGTCGCTCGTTTCTATCGCTGGCGACAGGCAAACGAACAGGCCATTGTAAAACACTAACAACAAATAAATCGTATGATTGCCTTCATTTTTTTAGCATCTTATATTAATAAGTATCATCGATCTCTTTCTTTATTTTTCTTTTGAAAACATATATATGATATATACATGTTATATTTGATGTGTTTTGCATTAAAACTAACATTTGTTTCTTAAATTAGTTTTCAACTTGACCAAAGTCCTTTCTACGAATCAATATATATAGGTCAAGAACAAAATAATTCTATATGAAAATATCTAAAAATCTGTTATTCAAAATTTAGGATAATTTATTTGGTTAATGTGCTTGATGTGTAAAATTAGAATATCATTATCCTATATCTTTGTTATTTTAAGTAATTTCTAAAAGTCTATAGTTTTACTTTCATAACTGACAGAAAGAAAGACAATTTAATTAGTCTTCTTTAGATGGTTTTGATGGTGAATATTGGAATCCCAAAAATAGTCACGGAGCTCTTGTTTTCTGAGGGTTACAAAAGGAGAGGAAAAAAACAATATCAGAAAAAAGGATCTGATAAGTCTTCACGAAAGAGAGAATTAATAATGTCGTTTTCTAGTTATAGCTTCGTCGTATTAGCATTATTCTCCATCGTCTTAACTCAAATCTATGGGTTGAGAAACATAAACCGAATGGATGATCTCCAACCGCAAGAAACGCTAAGGATTCACAATCAGATTCGAGCTGCGGTCGGGGTTGCTCCTTTGGTGTGGGATCCAAAAATTGCTGCCCATGCACAAAGCTACGCTAACGAACGATCCGGAGACTGCGCCATGAAACATTCCACCGATGGAACCTACGGAGAGAATATAGCCGCCGGGTGGGTCCAACCTGTCGACACCATGAGCGGTCCGATCGCGACTAAGTTTTGGTTGACGGAGAAGCCTTATTACAATTATGCAACCAACAGATGTAGTGATGTGTGTGGCCATTACACTCAGATTGTCGCTAATCAATCGACACGACTCGGTTGTGGTACGGTCAGGTGTTTTAATAATGAGTATGTTTGGGTCGTATGTAACTATGCTCCTAGGCCAATGGGTGATGCGAATACTCGTCCCTATTGATATATATTGCATCCGGACTAATAAAAAAGAATTAATATACGGTGTAAATGTGTAACGAGAGTATCTATAGATATTAAGATAACATGTTATTATAGACCGATTATAAGCTACATGAGTTTCAGAGTTTGTAATCTAGTGGTTTGTATTAGCATTGTATCAACTATCAAACATAAGAAAACGCATGTTTGAGTTATTTCTTTTGAACAGAAATAATATTGACTTTTTTGGGCAAAGTAAAATTTGTTGAGCGCCTAAACAAAAACTTTACAAATCACAAATTCAAACAAAAACTTTATAAAATCTTCTTCAGAACTTGAAGCAGGGACACATGATCATACGAAGCAAGAAATAAATGAGCATTCTATGATTCAATGCTAAAAAAAATGAAAGAGTCAACAATTACTCTCCGATAATTAAGGTAAGAACTATTCACGGGTGTTGAATAAAATACACGTGAATTATATTAGTTGGTTTATTTGTGGTTTAGATAAACCATGTCACCAAACCAGATTTCCCAATTCTATTACATAAATCCTAAAAACTAAAATCATTCCAATGAATATTTTAGATACTCCTCCGGTTGTGGTTCCAGAACCGATGAAGCTTCCTCTTGTGACTGTTTTTTCTCTTCCTATGGCTGTTTCTGCTCTTCCTGATTCCTCAAAGAAGAAGAGACAAAGACAAAGTGCTAATGTATTCATTAGCACTTATGATTAATTTGGATTATACTTTGCTTACAAGTCTTGTTGATACATAGAACTTATAATTAATTTCTTACGACCAATCAAAGATCGACTTTTGAAGGGATTAACTGTCGTGTTTTACGTAATTGATTCTGACATTTTTTTGTTTAATTACCTGAATCTACGAGTAAGCATTTACAGCAAAACATATGATTGTTTTCATATATTTTTGTACAAAACATGTTCTACCATAAAGTTGTTTTTGGGACTCTTTCATACATATCTATAGGATTATAATTTCCCACAACCGGATTAATATCCCTCAACGGCTCAACCTAATTGAATTAACTGACGACCATTACATGTATCTGGTGGTTTGAATTAGTATTGTGGTATTGTGAATATATTAACACCTAAATTTCAATTCATATATTAGATGTTCTTGATATATTAGATGTTCTTGAGAAAATAATACTAATAACTAGATAATAACAAGGAAAAATATTTGCGTAAACTTTACTATAATTTGTTAGTTATAAAATAATAGTATAGATTTTATTATTTAATTTATTCTATACATTTTATAATATTTTACATTTAAATTTACTTATTTTCATACTCTACCCATCTTTAGTAAATGATACAATGTTCAAATTTGTGAATTATATAAATTTGGAAAATCTAAAAAATATAACAAACCCTGTATTGAAGCACTCTTGTTTAGAAATCTTGATTAAATTTTTATTTTTTAGTTGTATATACTATTGAATAAAATATAGCATTTGTGATTTCTTAGATTTTAATAAGTTGTCATTGCGCCGATGTGCATTGCAAAAAAGTATTTAATAAATTAAATATAATATTTTATATTTTTAAAATATAAGCAATGATGTATCTTAGTTTTAAAATATATGTTATTATTAAACAATTTATAAATGCAAAATATTTAATCTTAGTTTTATAAATAAAATAAAGTATTATGATTATACTAAATGGGTTTTTTTATTGTTTTCTAATATTTCTGAAACAATAAAAAAATTTGTTAAATAATTTTATCAATTTATTAAATTATTTCGTAAACATTATTTTATTATTTTATAAACTAATATGAACTTTTATTTTGTTTATTAAATTAATTAAAATGTAATGGTATTTTTTATAATATATCACATGATTGTAGGGTTAAACTTTAATAACATTGTTTAAATAAGTATATAGAGATTAACTAACTCGTATGTTATTAAATCATGTTCTAAATATTACCCATCATGCAAAGCTTTGATTTTATTTTCTTTTAATTTTGGTGATGAACCTTTAAAGAAAGATAAAGAAACTAATAAATCGCTATAAACTACAAAATCTTGGGTTTGTATAAGAAAATGTTAAAATGAATTCCCAATTTGCCAAAAAAAAGAGGTTAAAATGAATTCCCAAGCATAAAATGCATTCAATTCTGATGTATATTTTTTGCTATCAAATTTTCTTTTCTTAATTCTGAAATCTAAGATCTCATATACGAATTTATGATTTATCTACATTTATGTTATTAAAAGGGATTTAGAAATTTACTTGTGTGAGATTGACTAATGAATGATTTAATAAAAATATAACTTTGTATCCACACCAACTTTTTGTTAACACTATTTAATTTTATGATCTAATTATTTAGTTGCAGAGACTTTTTAATTATTTTCTTAGGCCTACAAAAGGACGACGAAGTAAGAACAATCAGAATAGCTAGAGACCATCAGTTCCAAAAACAAATTATACAACTAAACATAACAAAATGTTGTCTATTCGTTATAGCTTCGTCGTACTGACATTATTCTCTGTTCTTTTAACTCGAGCCTATGGTTTACCTAAGGTAAGACCAATCGATGACGTCCAACCGACAAAAACGGTAAGGATCCACAACAGGATCCGAGCCGAGGTCGGGGTGGCTCCATTGGTGTGGAACAAAACCGTAGCGGCCTATGCACAGAACTTCGCAAACAGACAAGCCAAAGCTGGAGTCTGCGATTACAGCTCCATGAGACATTCAGGTGGACCTTACGGGGAGAATATAGCCGCGGGATGGGTCCAACCTGAGGACCAAATGAGCGGTCCAATCGCGGCAAAGTATTGGTATACGGAGAAGCCAAACTACGATTATGCCACCAACAAGTGCAAAGGTGATTGCGGACACTACACTCAGATGGTGGCCAATCAATCGTTCAGTATCGGTTGTGGCTCGTTCAGGTGTCATGATAATGAGTTAATTTATATTGTATGTGACTATTATCCTATGCCAGTGGGTGATGCGAATACGCGCCCCTATTGATTATGTTGGTTTGAATGATTCAAAAAGACTTCATATGGTGTAACATATGATTTGATCAAAAGTAATATATTAAATTACTGATCAATTATAAATAATGATAATCTATAATTTGTATATATTGCTCTTGTTGTGAGATCTTTTAAAATAAAATGCGATAGAACAACACTATGAAAAGTCGGTTAAATAAATTATTACATATATACTTTCATATGGTAATGTACGAACTTTTTTTTCTTATAGATGATTTCCAATATTTTCCTGAAAATCAATTTTGGGGTTATTTTCTTAAAAATCAACTTTGGAGTTATTTTCCTTCGTATTTAGTCATTGGTATCTAGAGCTAGTAAATCAATTGTGAAAAAAGTACCTAAGACAAGAAAAATGGTGCTTCCAGTAAATAGGATTAGGAGCATTTACGAATGTGATGGTTTGTTGTTAGTTTTTTTTTTTTTTTTAATATTGCGTTATTTGATGTATTAAAATTAGAAGTACGCACAATTCTAGCAGATATTATGCAGCAAATTTCTGTCTTGGGGAGCTTTATGATGCGGTTAAAGCGGCCATGAGATTCTAAGCATCCTATATACATGTATAATAGGCTAGATAACACAACTTTTTATATAGCCTGTGGCTGTGGGCATATACTTCTCTAATTTTCTAAAATGATTTACATTACTCTTTTTTGATAAAACTAGTCAATAAAGAAATGAAATTTCTAATGGGTCGGTTTAGTGGCTTATCATCTTCCTTATTCTAAGAACTAACTCCATTGAACTAGAGTGAAGACTTTTAAAAGGTACCAAAAGGGAAATGCTTTTTTCTTTTCAAGAAACACAATTATGCATATATAGTTTTTACGCGACGGCTAACTTGAGAGTTGAGAGACGCCTTTAGCCTAGTTGAAAAAGACTATCTATATATGGCCGTCACGTTTCACTTCGGGAAATTCAATTTCCCAACCTTTTGAGTGAGATAAATAGGCCTTTGTACTATCGGTTCGTTGTCATTCAACAGAAAAATAAAAGAAGTGACGTTACGTTTGTGGCATGTTTGGTTGGTATTCTATGAAATTCGAAAAATATAAGGCTAAGTGAGATTATTGGGTGCCACATAACATAACTTATCAAAATCAGAACGGATGCAATTGTTCGAGAAGCAAATATCAAGATATTACAAGTGCAAACCTGAAAAGCTAAGTGCCCACCTAAAACAAAACTTATGTGGTAAGTTGTCAAATATAGACTTTACTAGTGAACTATGATGTACTCAAACAAAATCTATTTTTTTACTACAGTTAATGTGCTCAAATTCTTACTGTCTTGGATTGAGCGATACTATTAGTTGTTTACATTAAATAGGCCATCCAACTTAGTATGCTGTTAGTTTATGACTGTTGGCTTTCTCTTTTTTTAAATTGTGTTTTGTCTTTTTTTAACAAGGAAAGTTAGAAAACCTTTGTATTTTCATATACTACATATTAGGTTTTCATCCGTTGTACACCGCGAGACTAAATTATAAATTAATAAATTTTAAATAATCATTTTAATTTATTTAGTTTTCAAATTCCCAATTAATTAACTTTTATCTAATCAATTTATAATTTTGTTTAGAATCTTTTTTCTTCTTCTTACGTTTTATACAATTTATAACCTAATTACATTAAATTTGTTATTAGATAGAATATAAAATCTTAAAACACTTAGTTTTGTTTTTTATAATTAAACAGAGGTATATGCCTATATGGTATGTTAGTGTATATTTTTATGTGTATACAATCTTCTTTTTTTGGAATATTAAGAATATGTTGTAGTATGTGTAATATTTGGTAGTTCATATACTAAATAATTTATAAGTTAATTTTCCAAACTATGACTATAAATCTATAGTATATGAAACAAACTAATAGTTTGAGTGTTGGTTCTATAGTCCAAACCCGTCATGCTAGGCAGATCACGCAACATGTTCAAAGATTTTTAATCTGCAAAAACTCATCATACAAAACTCGTGAAAGTAAAATATAGTATGTAATGCTAAAAGTCACTTTTTATCAAATCAGTTTTTCAAAATTTTAAAGAACAATATCTTTTCACTCACTTCCTTATAAAATCTGTATAAATTTACAATTATGTTTGTTGCCTTTTAAAACAGTTAGTTTCTATAAAAAAAAAATCGAATATAAGTATAGAGTTAATTTGTTTATTAAATTAATTATTTAATGTCAATGGCATATCTGTAAATAAATGTCAACTTGAGGATTTATTTTATAAATGTCTCAAAAAATGTATATATAGATTCACAAATAATATAAAGATTTTGTGTGGAACTTTTATTTCTCAAAAACTACTTTGATTCGAGTTTTCAATTGGCTGGTATTTTAGAGAATTTTGCTGATGAAAGGACAGCAAAAGTGGCAGATCTGGAATAGAAGGTGGCATTACTTGAGGTAGATGAACATATCGTCAATGGGATTTGTTCCTGCATCTACATATATTTGAATTTAATGCAAATAATTGGCAAATAATACTCAGGCTAAATGTACATCTCTAAATCAAGAGCAGCAAGATATGGAAGTTCGTGCTCGCAGAGGACAAAAGAAGGCCCCAGATGAAGCAAACCAAGTGATCCAGGTATGTTATATTAGGTCATCATGCTCGACATTGTGGAAGTTTACTTATGAGTTAGTAGCACACTTTGAAATTTTCTGTTAGAAGTAGAAACTATATAACATATATGCACAAAGTATTTATGATCCCTTGGTAACTTTGATAACTCATGTAGCTTGAGTTTAAATTTTCTATTGTATTTTTATGGGTCGTTTCACATAATAAAGCACCAGGTGTTATCAAAATCAAATTCCAAAAGAGATGTGAGAAATATTTGAAACATTGAAAAACAACTTTGACAGCTTTTCAAAGTTCTGATTTTAGCTACTGCAGAGAAGTAACTTTTAAATATGCGGATTCAAGCATGGCAGGACAAAGTGGACCGTGCTCGGCAAGGTCAAAGAGATGCTGAGGAGAACCTTTCTTCAATGGAGGTATGTTACTAACATTGGAATCCTTGATGACATGAAGTATTTGTTGTTTGTGCTATGCTAGCATTATTATTTACACATGATCTGCTCTTGTGTTATAGGCTGAAATGCAAAAGTTGAGAGTTGAAATGGCAGCCATGAAGAGTGATGCAGAACATTACTCACGTCAGGTGACATTTACAGTTTCTGAGAGTCTATATTTTCTTGATATACGGTGTAAATATATAACGTGAGTATCTATAGATATTAAGATAACATGTTATTATAGACCGATTATTAGCTACATGAGTTTGTAATCTAGTGGTTTGTATTAGCATTGTATCAGTTATTATTTTTGAACATAAATAATATTGACTTGATTTGGGCAAAGTAAAATTTGTTGAGTGCCTAAACAAAAACTTTACAAATCACAAATTCAAACAAAAACTTTATAAAATCTTCTTTAGAACTTGAAGCAGGGACAAATGATCATACGAAGCAAGAAATAAATGAGCATTCTATGATTCAATGCTAAAAAAATGAAAGAGTCAACAATTACTCTCCGATAATGAAGGTAAGAACTAGTGATGTTAAAACTGGTCTTAAGCCCGCAGGTCTTAACGGGCTCTGTACACTGATTTTATACCTGAATCCGTTTAGAAAACCAATAATTTTAATTGGGTGCACCCGTTTAAGACCTTTTATTAACGGGTCTTATTTAATTTTAGATGGGCAGCCCGATAACTATTTTTCTTTTGAATTCTTGATGTAAACGACAGTGTTTAGTCAAACCTTAGGGATAATGTCGCGAAGCTGATCTTCTTCTTTTGCTCTCTAATCCGACTCGGAGGCTCCACCATCACAACCTTTCGCCACCACATCCGACTCGGAGGCTCCACCGTCACAACCCTTTTTCTCCACCGTCAATAGATTCAGAGGTCTCTCTCTAATCCCTCAGTTCAATTGATTTGCTTGGTGTTGGTCTTGTTCTTTTTTGTATGAATCATGTTTGCTTCCTGGGTTTTACCATGTTTGCTTTCTGGGTTTTTGATACTTGACATTGCTATGTATTTTTGATGACAGAAATCAACATTCGTTAGACATTTGTAAAGTCTTTATGTTAAATAACGAAAGTCAAGCAAGCTTCTTCTATTCGTGTTGGTGCTATAGTGTTGAATAACACTTAATTGATATATAAGTTTCACCATTTGAATGGAAGAAGTTAGAAAAAACTATTCAACCCATTCAACTTAAAAAGTTGAAAAAACAAACTAATCCTACAGCAAATTTGTTCAACTTGTTCAACTATTATTTTGGAGATGAATGAGTTGAATAATGTAAAACACAATTTTGTTCAGCTTAATATTTCCAACTCTTTCAATTTTATGGAACCATTTGCAGGATGCAAATGGTTGCACAGTTGAAAAGGTTGAAGGAGTTGAAAAAAAAAATTATTCAACCAATGGTACAAATGGTTGCACAGTTGAAAAGGTTGAAGGAGTTGAAAACAATTATTCAACTAAGTTTCACCATTTGAATGAAAGAAGTTGGAAAAAAAGTATTCAACCCATTCAACTTAAAAAGTTGAAAAAATAAACTAATCATACAACAAATTTGTTCAACTACTATTTTGGAGATGAATGAGTTGAATAATGTTCAACCCAATTTTTTTCAGCTTAATATTTCCAACTCTTTCAATTTTATGGAACCATTTGCAGGATGCAAATGGTTGCACAGTTGAAAAGGTTGAAGGAGTTGAAAACAATTATTCAACTAAGTTTCACCATTTGAATGAAAGAAGTTGGAAAAAAAGTATTCACCCCATTCAACTTAAAAAGTTGAAAAACTAAACTAATCATACAACAAATTTGTTCAACTACTATTTTGGAGATGAATGAGTTGAATAATGTTCAACCCAATTTTTTTCAGCTTAATATTTCCAACTCTTTCAATTTTATGCAACCATTTGCAGCCTAAGTTTCACCAATTGAATGGAAGAAGTTGGAAAAAAAGTATTCACCCCATTCAACTTAAAAAGTTGAAAAACTAAACTAATCATACAACAAATTTGTTCAACTACTATTTTGGAGATGAATGAGTTGAATAATGTTCAACCCAATTTTTTTCAGCTTAATATTTCCAACTCTTTCAATTTTATGCAACCATTTGCAGCCTAAGTTTCACCAATTGAATGGAAGAAGTTGGAAAAAAAGTATTCACCCCATTCAACTTAAAAAGTTGAAAAACTAAACTAATCATACAACAAATTTGTTCAACTACTATTTTGGAGATGAATGAGTTGAATAATGTTCAACCCAATTTTTTTCAGCTTAATATTTCCAACTCTTTCAATTTTATGACACCATTTGCAGCCATAATGTTGCAATTCGTGATTGTGTGTTGAACTTGTATCTCCTTTAGGGTATAGTCTTCATTCTTCAAGTATTTGTTTCTCTTAGCTCTTTGTCATTTCTATTCACCTCATTCTTAGTGTTCCTACTGAGATTGATACGAATTTTACCCTCGGTGCAGGTTTGGTTCTGTAGCCTCGGTGAATAACATAGAGGGAACGAAGAAAGCTGAGGAATTGAAGCGAAAGGCTAGAGCTGATAGGTAATTATTTGTCAATGCTTTCTTTGCGCTTGATAGTTTGTTTATTGCTTCAATGCTTGGTTTTTTGAAGTTTAATACTCGCTTTGTATTTCAATCAGATTTGAAAGAGACTAAAGTTGAAGTTCTACTGCTGCTGATAACACTAAGGAAGAGGCAAAGAAGAAAGCTAGGCTCGTGAAAGCTAGAGCATTGAGGTACTTTTCTACACATCCTAATTTCTGTTTATCCATGAGGTAGTGTTTGATGCGTGTTTGATTTGATGCTTTTGATGCTTTTATAAACTTGTTTGTTTGCGTATTTGCTATAAACTTGTTTGATGCTTTTTATTTTGATGCGTGTTTTCAAAGATGTGTGATGTGTGTGTTGATCCAGACAAGTTTTCAAAGAATTTATTGTGTTTGTTTGTTGGTCTTTGCTGTGTTTATATAGATGTACTTCTCTAGATTGGGTCTTTGTTGTGTTTACTCAACAAGTCTTTGTTGAGTTTATATAGTCTTTGTTTACAAGTCTTCGGTATCTCTCTCGATTCCAAAAATTTGGAATCGATTTATACTTTTTGGAATCGAGAGAGATACCGAAGACTTGTAAACAAAGACTATATAAACTCAACAAAGACTTGTTGAGTAAACACAACAAAGACCCAATCTAGAGAAGTACATCTATATAAACACAACAAAGACCAACAAACAAACACAATAAATTCTTTGAAAACTTGTCTGGATCAACACACACATCACACATCTTTGAAAACACGCATCAAAATAAAAAGCATCAAACAAGTTTATAGCAAATACGCAAACAAACAAGTTTATAAAAGCATCAAAAGCATCAAATCAAACACGCATCAAACACTACCTCATGGATAAACAGAAATTAGGATGTGTAGAAAAGTACCTCAATGCTCTAGCTTTCACGAGCCTAGCTTTCTTCTTTGCCTCTTCCTTAGTGTTATCAGCAGCAGTAGAACTTCAACTTTAGTCTCTTTCAAATCTGATTGAAATACAAAGCGAGTATTAAACTTCAAAAAACCAAGCATTGAAGCAATAAACAAACTATCAAGCACAAAGAAAGCATTGACAAATAATTACCTATCAGCTCTAGCCTTTCGCTTCAATTCCTCAGCTTTCTTCGTTCCCTCTATGTTATTCACCGAGGCTACAGAACCAAACCTGCACCGAGGGTAAAATTCGTATCAATCTCAGTAGGAACACTAAGAATGAGGTGAATAGAAATGACAAAGAGCTAAGAGAAACAAATACTTGAAGAATGAAGACTATACCCTAAAGGAGATACAAGTTCAACACACAATCACGAATTGCAACATTATGGCTGCAAATGGTTGCATAAAATTGAAAGATTTGGAAATATTAAGCTGAAAAAAATTGGGTTGAACATTATTCAACTCATTCATCTCCAAAATAGTAGTTGAACAAGTTGAACAAATTTGCTGTAGGATTAGTTTATTTTTCAACTTTTTAAGTTGAATGTGTTGAATAGTTTTTTCCAACTTCTTCCATTCAAATGGTGAAACTTAGGCTGCAAATGGTTGCATAAAATTGAAAGAGTTGGAAATATTAAGCTGAACAAAATTGGGTTGAACATTATTCAACTCATTCATCTCCAAAATAGTAGTTGAACAAATTTGTTGTATGATTAGTTTATTTTTTCAACTTTTTAAGTTGAATGGGTTGAATAGTTTTTTCCAACTTCTTTCATTCAAATGGTGAAACTTAGTTGAATAATTGTTTTCAACTCCTTCAACCTTTTCAACTGTTCAACCATTTGTACCATTGGTTGAATAATTTTTTTTTTCAACTCCTTCAACCTTTTCAACTGTGCAACCATTTGCATCCCTTGTCACTCACTTGCTTCATATTCTTCAACTCAAAGGATATGTACTTTTGAAAAAGTTTGTAAAATGTAGACTTTTCATTGAGTATTGAATGATGATCTATCATTGATTGAAGTAAGATTACCTCATCTTCTTCACTCCATTTTTTTTGAAACTGAGTCCCCACAACCACCTTGCCACGTTTTGAAGAAGCAGGAGACTCTTCATTAGCACTTTGTCTTTGTCTCTTCTTCTTTGAGGAAGAAGGAAGAGCAGAAGCAGCCATTGGAAGAGAAGAAGCAGTCACAAGAGGAAGCTTCATTAGTTCTGAAACCACAACAGGAGGAGCAGACTCTTCTTCAGACTCGGCTTCATTAGCACTTTGTCTTTGTCTCTTCTTCTTTGAAGAATCAGGAAGAGCAGAAGCAGCCATAGGAAGAGAAGAAGCAGTCACAAGAGGAAGCTTCATCGGTTCTGAAACCACAACAGGAGGAGCAGATTCTTCTTCAGACTCTTCTTCAGAGTCTTCTTCAGAGTCTTCTTCAGACTCGGCTTCATTAGCACTTTGTCTCTTCTTCTTTGAGGAATCAAGAAGAGCAGAAGCAGCCATAGGAAGAGAAGAAGCAGTCACAAGAGGAAGCTTCATCGGTTCTGAAACCACAACAGGAGGAGCAGACTCTTCTTCAGACTCTTCTTCAGACTCGGCTTTATTAGCACTTTGTCTTTGTCTCTTCTTCTTTGAGGAATCAGGAAGAGCAGAAGTAGTCATAGGAAGAGAAGAAGAATCGTCAGACCCAGACCCAGACCCATCATCTTCATCAGAGGAAGATTCTTCTTCTTCTTCACAGCCGGATTCTTCTTCTTCTTCATAGCCGCTGGAAGATTCTTCTTCTTCTTCCCTCTGTTTCTTCTTCAACTCTAGTTCTTCATTATCCTTTGCCATGATGATGCTGAGAGACAGAGATGATATGGAGAGAGATAAGAAAAAAAATTTGGAATCAATTTATACTTTTTGGAATCGAGAGAGATACCGAAGACTTGTAAACAAAGACTATATAAACTCAACAAAGACTTGTTGAGTAAACACAACAAAGACCCAATCTAGAGAAGTAAATCTATATAAACACAACAAAGACCAACAAACAAACACAATAAATTCTTTGAAAACTTGTCTGGATCAACACACACATCACATATCTTTGAAAACTTCTTTGAAAACATCTTTGAAAACATGCATCAAATTAAAAAGCATCAAACAAGTTTATAGCAAATACGCAAACAAACAAGTTTATAAAAGCATCAAAAGCATCAAATCAAACACGCATCAAACACTACCTCATGGATAAACAGAAATTAGGATGTGTAGAAAAGTACCTCAATGCTCTAGCTTTCACGAGCCTAGCTTTCTTCTTTGCCTCTTCCTTAGTGTTATCAGCAGCAGTAGAACTTCAACTTTAGTCTCTTTCAAATCTGATTGAAATACAAAGCGAGTATTAAACTTCAAAAAACCAAGCATTGAAGCAATAAACAAACTATCAAGCACAAAGAAAGCATTGACAAATAATTACCTATCAGCTCTAGCCTTTCGCTTCAATTCCTCAGCTTTCTTCGTTCCCTCTATGTTATTCACCGAGGCTACAGAACCAAACCTGCACCGAGGGTAAAATTCGTATCAATCTCAGTAGGAACACTAAGAATGAGGTGAATAGAAATGACAAAGAGCTAAGAGAAACAAATACTTGAAGAATGAAGACTATACCCTAAAGGAGATACAAGTTCAACACACAATCACGAATTGCAACATTATGGCTGCAAATGGTGTCATAAAATTGAAAGAGTTGGAAATATTAAGCTGAAAAAAATTGGGTTGAACATTATTCAACTCATTCATCTCCAAAATAGTAGTTGAACAAGTTGAACAAATTTGCTGTAGGATTAGTTTATTTTTCAACTTTTTAAGTTGAATGGGTTGAATAGTTTTTTCCAACTTCTTCCATTCAAATAGTGAAACTTAGGCTGCAAATGGTTGCATAAAATTGAAAGAGTTGGAAATATTAAGCTGAACAAAATTGGGTTGAACATTATTCAACTCATTCATCTCCAAAGTAGTAGTTGAACAAATTTGTTGTATGATTAGTTTGAAGAAGACTCTGAAGAAGAGTCTGAAGAAGAGTCTAAAGAAGAATCTGCTCCTCCTGTTGTGGTTTCAGAACCGATGAAGCTTCCTCTTGTGACTGCTTCTTCTCTTTCTATGGCTGCTTCTGCTCTTTCTGATTCCTCAAAGAAGAAGAGAGAAAGACAAAGTGCTAATGAAGCCGAGTCTGAATAAGAGTCTGCTCCTCCTGTTGTGGTTTCAGAACCAATGAAGCTTCCTCTTGTGACTGCTTCTTCTCTTCCTATGGCTGCTTCTTCTCTTCCTATGGCTGCTTCTGCTCTTCCTTCTTCCTCAAAGAAGAAGAGACAAAGACAAAGTGCTAATTAAGAGTCTCCTATTTCTTCAAAACGTGGCAAGGTGGTGGTGGGGGACTCAGTTTTAGAAAATATGGAGTGAAGAAGATGAGGTAATCTTACTTCAATCAATGATAGATCATCATTCAATACTCAATGACAAGTCTGCATTTTACAAACTTGTTCAAAAGTTCATATCCTTTGAGTTGAAGAATTGGAAGCAATTAAGTGACAAGATGAGATGGTTGAACAAGAAGTATGTGGGGAAGAAAACATTTACAGAAGCTCATGATCTTACCTGTTACAAGCTTGCAAAGAGTATTTGGAAGTCTGAGCTTGATTGTTTGGAGTCTGATTGGTTTGAGAAATCATTCCTCCCTAGTGTCATTGCCAATTTGGCCCTCTGTACTGATACCGAATTTGTGAAAGAAGGATGGAAGGTTGTGCCTTCAAAGGACAAGAAAGACATTGAAGAAGATTTTAACACATTGAAAGCCTATGAGGCAAACTATATGTTGTTGAAGACTAGACTTCTCAACAAGGTGAGCTCTGCCATATTCAAATCATGATGTCTGTTTGGAGATGCATTTGCCTTTGTTTTGGTTTTGGTTGTATTGGCGGCTAATTAGTATCAACTGCATCTTGTATTTCTTTTCTGTTTGGGCTGATATTAGTAACAGAAACCAATGAATTGTAATCCAAAATCTTTCCTGAGTCTTGGTTATATAAGTAACCCTCTGTTTTACTAGCCGTTTCCTTAGTCTTTGCGTTTGCCATCTCTTTTTCTCTCTGTATCCCTCTCTATCTCTCTTTGACCAAACCTGTAAACCAATCATAACCATATGATACACTGATGCAATAGGGATAATGGAAACCAATGTGGCCAAGAGAATGCTACCGAACAGGCTTAGTGTATCAAATAATGTATTTCTCAGTCATCTCAGTAGTAGCAGTGAAAACATACATGGAAAGGTTTCATTGATGATGCAATGAGACACAAAAGGTATCGAATGGTTTCCAATGATAGGTATCAACGAACACCAAAAAGCCCTGGTTTCAGATCTTCAAGTCTACGATGTCTTGAACATTTGTTAATCTAAAAAGTGACAGATAGAGGTTCATAAGAGAGGATGTCCCCACCTTCATTGCTCAGCCTGCACCAAGGTTCATAATGCACAAGTTTGATGCTATTGCTTGCTCACCAGAGAACTTTCTGTTTCCCTGGTGGTGTCAAGGTATGATATGTATGGTGTGCGTCTTAATATTTTCTAGTGACCGTCAATGTGCATTGGTGTATTATTAGTTACTGACTATTGGTAATAACATTCATCATGTTAATTGGTATCATTGGGTTATTCTGTGATATACACAGACTGTTAAACGTGATTTTTCTTAACAGGCACGGCTTTTGGAGAGGACCCATCTCTCAGTGATCTAAATGAGCTCGTGTATGGACAGGTATGAAAATTGTTCTGAATAAAAATATCTGTATATGAGCTTCTGTAGATCATCTATGTTAGTTGTAATAAAGGTTTAGATATCAATACTTTTTGAGTTCACTGCAGGAACATTTAGGCACAGAGGATTCATCATTCACATTTTCGTTAAGGTAATCTATATATATTTTATTTTTGCCTCTAAATTGTTTAGTGTCAGATAATGCACCAGTCATGTAACATGAAATCCAGATAACTTACAGCTCTTTTTTGTTTGTTTGTTATTGTGGCTTTTTGCAGTTACTTGTAGAGACACAACTATTTAGTGTTTTATCATACTAAAGACTATCGAGCTTTGAGAATGGGGGTTGCTGAAGCTCATCAACTTATACAATACAAACTGAAGATACCACTTATTTTGTGCTCTTTGTATATTAGTCATCCCACAATAGAAGCTCTTGAAGCTTTTGTTTGTTGAAGTTGTACAGAACACTTGAAAGCCTTTATTTTTTTTGCTTTTTTGCTTAATTCTCAGAATGAATCAGATTATGTTACTCTTCCAGTATGGACACTACTAGTTTGCATTTTTGCAAAATCAAATCAATATAATCTGATATTTCAGGTAGAAAAATATCTATTAACAAAACAATACTTCAACCGCAAATTGATGCACAACGGTGATAGTGTGTTAACAAAGAAGATACCAAGAAGATACCATGGCTCCTTACCTTACCCAGGCCCGTCTCTGACCCATGGCAGGGTAGGCATTTGCCCAGGGTCCAATATTAAAAGGGCCCATAATTTTTTTTTTTGTGTGATTTCGTAAAAAGAAAAAGAAAAATTAAGAATAAAAAGGCCCTTGGAAAAAAAATTTAGAACAAAAAGGGTCCATTAAAAATAAGTGTTTAAGATCAAAAGGCCCAAAAAAAAAGTTGCTTAATTAATAAGAAAATATCGTTGGCTTTTGAGACACTCACGCCGTCGAAATCGACGATCATATCAAAAAACCCTCTTAGCTCACAATTCACTAATCACAAAACAACCTAATCATCTTTTTTTTTTTATCCATCAATCATCAGTTTAAACAGGTTGCAGTTTCGTGCCTCTCATCCCTGGATCTTAAACACTGCAGGAAGAGTGGACGACAAAGTGACTTTTCTCTTACGTGCACTACACAACTCTCAGTACCAGGTGACATTGTTCCTTTTTTTATTTAATCATGGTGTTGTGTGGGAATGACAAAAGAAAGAGAAAAAAAGAACAAGACCAATTTATAGAATCTCAAAGAGGATCTATGGATAAGTTTGTTAAAAAAAAACTGCAGCTAGTACGAGTGCTAGTGTAGAAGAACCTAGTGTGAATCCTCATGATCATTCAAGTGAAAAATTAGATGATGTTGTGAATGAGTCTCATGAGAATATGTCAAATCCACCTAATACTAAAAGTTTAAATGTTGATGAACCAGTTCCTGTTCCTCCTGTCGATATCTATGATCCTAGAAATTGGAATAATCTTGACAACAAAACAAGGAATTTGTTGATTGAAAAAGGACCGAAAAGAGATATAAATATTGTGTTCCCTATAGATGATGAAACTAAAAGGCACTTTGCATATAAGTATTATTTTAGAAAGTTGAGTAATGGAGAAACTGATGATCGAAAGTGGTTGGTTTACTCAAAGTATGTGGATAAGGTGTATTGTTTTTGCTGTAAGTTATTTCAGACTCATGGTCAATTAAGTTTATTAGCATCCGAAGGTTTAAGAGATTGGAAACATATTGGTGATAGGCTAAAAATCATGAGAAAAGTGAGGAACATATGGCTAATATGAGGATTTGGAATGATGTAAAAGTTAGATTTCAAAGTAATCTAACTATTGATAAAGAATTCCAAAAAGAAATTGCAAAAGAAAAAGAACGTTGGAGACAAGTTTTATACAGAATAATTTCTGTTGTGAAATGTCTTTCCAAAAGAAATCTTGCATTTCGGGGTTCAACTGATAAACTTTATCAAGATAGTAATGGTAATTTTCTAGGGATGATTGAGATGATTGCTGAATTTGATTTGATTATGCAGGATCATATTAGACGCATCCAAACTCATGAGATACATCATCACTATCTTGGTCATAACATTCAGAATGAGCTGATTTCTCTTCTCGCTTATAAGGTCAGGTTCTCTATCACAAGTGTTATTAAAGAGGCAAAATACTTTTCTATTATCCTTGATTGTACACCCGACGTGAGTCATCAAGAACAAATGAGTATAATAGTAAGATGCGTAAATATGTCAACTAAAAGGATAAAAATAGAAGAGTATTTCTTAGAGTTTCTGAAAGTAGATGATACCTCGGGACTAGGCCTCTTTAAAGAATTACAAAATGCTCTTAAGTCACTTGATCTTGATATTAATGATGTCAGAGGACAAGGTTACGATAATGGTTCTAATATGAAAGGAAAACACCAAGGAGTTCAAAAGCGAATGCTAGAAATAAAT
Source organism: Camelina sativa (assembly GCF_000633955.1). NCBI lineage: Eukaryota > Viridiplantae > Streptophyta > Magnoliopsida > Brassicales > Brassicaceae > Camelina > Camelina sativa. Next base: position 30,463,154 of record NC_025699.1, read on the forward strand.
CCGAAAGCATTGTTTATGCCATGTTCTTGTCATAGCTTGAATCTAGTTGTTAGTGACATGGCACATTCTTGCTTGAAAGCTGTATCTTTTTTTGGGATTGTGCAACGCATATATACTTTATTTTCAGGCTCTACCAAAAGATGGAATGTTTTACTTAAGCATGTTCCATGTTTTACGGTAAAAAATCTTTCTAATACTCGATGGGAGAGTCGAATCAAAAGTGTCAAGGCTATAAGATATCAAACTCCTCAAATAAGGTCAGCTTTATTAGAATTATATACTTTGTGTGATGATGCTATATCAAAGAGTGAAACTGAAAGTTTGGTAGATGCACTTGAAAATTTTGAGTTTTTACTTGGCATGGTTATTTGGCATGACATTTTGTTTGCTATTAACTTGGTGAGTAAGAACTTACAAGCTAAAACTATGTGTATTGATAATGCAATGAAGCAAGTAGAAGGTGTGATGTCTTTTTTTGAGAAATATAGAAATGATGGATTTAGCTCAAGTATGACTATAGCTAAAGGTCTTGCTGATGATATGGATGTTGATGTCGTATTTCCAAGTAAGCGTCGGAGGTTTAAGAAAAAACAGTTTGACGAGAACAATCATGATGAAGTAATTCAAACACCTGAAGATGCTTTTAAAATTGATTATTTTTTGGTTGTAGTGGATATGGCAATTGCTTCTTTGAGAAGTAGATTTGAGAAAATGAGAACATTTGAGACTGTTTTTGGATTTTTATATAATTCAGTGAAACTAAAGTCACTTGATGCTATTGAATTAAGAGAAAGGTGCACTAATTTTCATAATACATTTTCTCATTGTGGTTCATCAGATGTTGATTTGGATGACTTTTTTTCTGAGTTGAGAATATTGCAGGTGACTTTACGGGATGAAGCTATGACACCTATTGAGGTTCTTGAGTTTGTAAAAAATATTGGTTGCTATCCAAATGTTGTTATTGCTTATCGACTTTTACTAACCACTCCTGTGACAGTAGCATCAGCGGAAAGGAGTTTCTCTAAGTTAAAATTGCTGAAAAATTATATGAGATCATCAATGTCTCAAGAAAGATTGAATGGTTTAGCAATTTTATGCATTGAAAAAGATATTTTGGAGAGTTTGGATTTTGAAACAATTATCAATGATTTTGCATCAACTAAGGGTAGAATGAAACGTTTCATATGATCATTATTCTCTTGAAATAATTGACATTTTCTCTTTTGTTTCAGATTTGGCTACATTGTGGTTGGAGTGCATGTGTGGACGAACCCTTGAAGCTCTAAACCAAGAATTTTTTTTATCTACAACAAAAACAAAATTATTTTTCTTTTTGGCAGTGATCTAGTTTATTTTCTACTTTATTTGATATCTAAATTTTGTCATATTTGTTGGGAAATTTTTTTTTTTTTTAATAAAAGGTCCATTTTAAGTGTTTTGCCTAAGGTTGTCAAAATTGTTAAGACGGGGCTGACCTTACCAAGAAGATACCAAGAAGATACCAAGGCTCCTGAATCGCAAAATCAAAGAAGATACTGAGGCTCCTTACCTTCATAAGATAGCGTGTTAACAAGCTACTACCTGCCAGTAGTCCCAACTCTTCCACCATGACCAGGACCTGACATGGGAACCTCGGGCTTGTGGGATTTAAGAGGATCCTTCAATGCTTTCTCTCTTTCTCGTTTACGGCTTGGTGCGTCTCTGAACAATGGTAATGCATGAGGATTGTGTATTACTGGTTCTGGTTGGTAATCGTCTACAGATTTCTTCCTTGGTACAATGTAATCAGGAAATCAGAACAAAGCCTTTTCAATCATTACCTGTATAGGTCCATCTCCCGGCGATACGCTTTCCATCATGGTCCCAAGCACAGGTTGTAACTCCCTGGTCTAGCAAGCTTCGGCTTAATAACCTGTTCCGATAAAACAGTTAAATGATCCCCCCCCCCCCCACTCGCATGCTAAAATATCATTTGAGAAGAATTGCAAATCAGAAACTGTAAGTAATAGGTAAAAGGTATTTAGGAAAGTTATTAACATCCCATATACGCAAAGACTCGTCTTCCGACGAAGTCAGAACCGTTTCCTTAGTCATGGGATGCCATTCCCCGCAAGTCAACCCACAAATATGTCCCTTTGTTGTTCTTCAGATCACGAATATACATATCACCCCTTCATGAACTCGCCAAGAGTAAGACCATCTAACTTTTTTGAAAAAAATAGAATTTATAAATTTTATTGACGTGCATTTGGTGAATTTTTTTAATTATTAGTGTGATATCTATATATAATATTACGACGAAGACTAGACGGATTATACGTTGCTTTGATACATATAGAACTTATGATAATGATTAATTCCTTATGACCAATCAGAGATCGACTTTTGGTGGGATTAACGGTCGTGTTTTACGTAATTGATTCTGACTTTTTTGTTTAATTACCTGAATCTACAACTACGAGTAAGCATTTACAACAAAACATATATTGTTTTCATATATTTTTATATAGAAAATGTTTTACCATAAAGTTCTTTTTGGGACTCTTTCAAACATATCTATAGTATTATAATTTCTCTCAACCGGATTAATATCCCTCAACGGCTCAACCTAATTGAATTGACTGACGACCATTACATGTATCTGGTGGTTTGAATTAGTATTGTGGTATTGTGAATATGTTAACACCTAAATTTAAATTCATATAATAGATGTTCTTGACAATATAATACTAATAACTAGATAATTACTGTGCTGTACAGCAAGGAAAAATATTTGCGTAAACTTTACTATAATTTGTTAGTTATAAAATAATAGTATAAATTTTATTTAATTTATTCTATATATTTTATAAGCTTTTACATTTAAATTTACTTATTTTTATACTCTACCCATCTTTGGTAAATGACACAAAGTTCAAATTCATGAATTATATAGATTTAGTAAAATCCAAAAAATATAACAAACCCTCTATTGAAGCGCTCTTGTTTAGAAATCTTGATTTATTTATTTATTTATTTATTTTAGTTGTATATACTATTGAATAAAATATAACATTTGTGATTTTTTATATTTTAATAAGTTGTCATTGCGTCGATGTGCATTCCAAAAAAAATATTTAATAAATTAAATATAATATTATATATTTTTAAAATATAAGCAATGATGTATCTTAGTTTTAAAAAAGAGTAATGTTTAGCAATGATGTATATAAGAAAAAAAAAACATATTTTTGAAAATCCCCCTAAAATATATGTCATTATTAAACGATTTATGAATGCAAAATATTTCATCTTAGTTTTATAAATAAAATAAATTATTATGATTATTCTAAATAGTTCTTTATTGTTTCCTAATATTTCTGAAAAAATAAATGAATTTGTTAAATAATTTTTTTAATTTATTAAATTATTTCGAAAATATTATTTTATAAACTAATATAAACTTTTATTTTGTTAGTTATTAAATTAATTAAAATGTAATGGTATTTTTTATAATATATCTCATGATAGTAGGGTTAAACTTTAACAACATTGTTTAAATAAGTATATAGAGATTAACTGACTCGTATGTTATTAAATCATGTTCTAAATATTACCCATCATGCAAAGCTTTTGATTTATCTACATTTATATTATTAAAAGGGATTTAGAAATTTACTTGTGTGAGATTGACTAATGAATGATTGAATAAAAATATAACTTTGTATCCACACCAACTTTTTGTTAACCCTATTTAATTTTATGATCTAATTATTTAGTTGCAGAGACTTTTTAATTATTTTCGTAGGCCTACAAAAGGACGACGAAGTAAGAACAATCAGAATAGCTAGAGACCATCAGTTCCAAAAACAAATTATACAACTAAACATAACAAAATGTTGTCTATTCGTTATAGCTTCGTCGTACTGACATTATTCTCTGTTCTTTTAACTCGAGCCTATGGTTTACCTAAGGTAAGACCAATCGATGACGTCCAACCGAAAAAAACGGTAAGGATCCACAACAAGATCCGAGCCGAGGTCGGGGTGGCTCCATTGGTGCATGTGGAACAAAACCGTAGCGGCTTATGCACAGAACTTCGCAAACAGACAAGCCAAAGCTGGAGTCTGCGATTACAGCTCCATGAGACATTCAGGTGGACCTTACGGGGAGAATATAGCCGCGGGATGGGTCCAACCTGAGGATCAAATGAGCGGTCCAATCGCCGCAAAATATTGGTATACGGAGAAGCCAAACTACGATTATGCCACCAACAAGTGCAAAGGTGATTGCGGACACTACACTCAGATGGTGGTCAATCAATCGTTCAGTATCGGTTGTGGCTCATTCAGGTGTCATGATAATGAGTTAATCTATATTGTATGTGACTATTATCCTATGCCAGTGGGTGATGTGAATACGCGTCCCTATTGATTATGTTGGTTTGAATGATTCAAAAAGACTTCATATGGTGTAACATATGATTTGATCAAAAGTAATATATTAAATTACTGATCAATTATACACATACAGTAGAACCTCTATAAATTAATAAGGTCGGGACCATGAAATTTTATTAATTTATAGAGGTTTTAATTTATCGATAAATTAATAATTTATGAAGAGATTTTTAATCTTCATAATTTTGAAAATTTTGTATTACAAAATAAGATACTTTTGTTGTCATTCATATTTTAAATTTTTTTTCTTAATTTATAATCTTGTTTATCGTAATTGCTAAGTTGAGTTTAGTTAAAAATGATAAATATTAGAAGCTTAGAGTTTAGAAGGAATTGCTACTAGTATCATTCATGTTAATGATGAAGTCGAATAAGATATTGTGGTAATTTTAGAACCAACTACATATAAAGAATCAATTATCGCATTTAGAAATCTTTAGAATTTTTGGATGCGATTTGAAAAGACAACAATGAAAAAAAATTAGAGATGAGCTCCAAAAAGAATGCAAATTCAAGAATATGCAAGAGTCATATTTCACTAGATTTTCTTATATATATATATATATATATATTATTTAATTATTAATTTATGATATTGATGGGACCATATTTTTACATAGGATTTCCAAAAAAATTATTATCTTATTAATTTATCGAAAATTTTTATTTTTTACATCGGCCCAACTCGAGACCGAAAGAATTTATTAATTTACAGCGAGTATTAATTTAAAGAGTATTAATTTATAGAGGTTCTACTGTATGTTACTCTTCTTTGTTGAAGGTTGATGAGAGAAGAACATCTTAGTGTATAGGAAATAGTATATTAACTCTCATAAGAACAATGTTACAATATACAAACATATATATAGGAATGTGATTTAACCCACTTTCCTAACTAGTGAGATCCTATATAATATTTACAAATCATTCATATGATTATGATATAAAATATTTACAAATCATTCATATGATTATGAATTTATGATATAAAATATTTACAAATCATTCATATGATTATGATATATTTACATATCTTGTAGATATCTTTTTATACCACGAACCATGGGTATAAATTATCTGTGCAAAGCCTAGCTCTTTTAGGGAACTAGTTGAATTTAAAATCTGTAGCTTTGGTACTAAACAGTAACACAGCCACAAGAGCTTACCACATGACATGACATGAGTTGTATGTTGTCCATAACTACTTATTTGCAATATATAAATTTTCCACATGGGTATGTTTCTTACGAACTCTTTGTCTTTTACATATTTTTTCTTTTGGTATGTACAATTTCAATGATATTTTTATTTTGTGAATTTTAAGAATAGCGATTAAAAAGTTTAACAGCCGTTCTCAGAAAATCTTTAATAAACGTCTACTGGAATTGCTGACAAGGCGTTTGTAAAAACGTTTATTATGATCGCAAAGATTGCATCCGAAACCATTTCGCGGAACTCACAATTAAGCCTTGTTGTGATTTAAAAACTAAAGACAATATAAGTCTCGACGCTTGTGTGCTAACACCTCAACAACCAAACCACATTTGATTATTTTTTTTCAAACAAAATGCAGTTCACGTCTGACTATTTCAATTTGTATATATGTGAACTCACTTCAATTTGCAAAAAACAAGGGACAGTAGTAAGTCTCGATGCTTCGCGTGTTAGAAACGCTAAACACAATAGCAACGAATTTGTTTCAATTGCACAAAGTTCAACAGCATAAGATCAAAAAGCAAAAAACAAAACTGAGAGAAGAAAGATCCAAACACACACACCAGGGAGATGATCAGTCACACCAACTAGATAGCATCATAAAACCCTAAATTATTATTTAACCACGATATTGAAACTAATATTATGCTCATCTGCTCAACCTTGTGAACCCCTCTTCATGTCTCAGTCTTACTTGTGCTCCCTCCTCCTTGCTCTTTGTAAGCTTTTAACCTTTTAGCATCTTTTCCAAGTCTACCTTTCTTTTTCTTTCTCGGCCTTTTCTTAGTGTTAAGGAGCTTCCTGTCTATACCAAAAAGTTTGTAGTAATGCCATGCTTCATTGGCACTAGCTATGAGTTCGCCTGTTGCTTCATCATTGTATGCCAAAAAAACTTCGAAACCTCTTTTTCGAACAGAATGAATTGTGACGATGAAGACTTGAGCACCAAGCTAAACATTTGAAAGCATATGTCCGTTGGAAGTTAACTATGGTGAAGTAATTCAAACCCAGGTTAAGTTTATTTTTGGGACCACATTCATGGGGAACCGACGAGAGGAATTTGCCGCGGTTCAGCCATAAGGACAGTTTGTCCGTATGTGCCCAGAAGTGATATGGACATCTTGGCTTTGACTTCGACAAAGCGTGTTTCAAGACTGCAACCGGCAATACGGATTGCAAGGAAAGCGACTTGTCTTAACAGCAAGGAAGCCCTAATTTCTATGGCTATAAAGAGGCGCATATGTGTAGAGAGAGTTAGTAGTGTGAGAGAACATTCGAGATTGTAAGGAGGAGAGAAAACTTGTGAGCGTTTAGTTCTTTGTTTTCTTGGTAAGAGAGAGTTCTACCGAGTGAGTCTAAGTACTAGTGAAGGGTATTAGACGGTCACTTGTAAACTCTATCTTGTAAACACAATCTCAGACTTTTAGTGGATTCCAAGCTGAGACTCGGCCCAGACGTAGCTACCCTTTTTGGGAGTGAAATGGTTACCAAACGTACGTGTTCTCTCTCTCTTTTACTTTTCTGCAACTCATCCTCTCTCTGTTCTTTCTCTGCATCAAACATCAGATCCTCTGTTTCTGAAGTTCCGCTAGAACAGAGCAAGTTTTCTCGTTTCTTGGTTTGTTTGGTCTTCTCCCAAGGAAAGTCGACGCCTTTGGGGTTAAGAGGTCTCAACAAATTGGTATCAGAGCTGTGGTTCCTGTTTTGTGGTTCTGAAGAGTTACTTAACACTGAACCATGTCTGGGGTGAGAATCGAGGTTGAAAAGTTTGATGGTCGTGGAGACTACACGATGTGGAAAGAGAAGCTTTTGGCTCACATGGACATGCTGGGCCTGACTGCTGCCCTCAAAGAATCTGAGACAGCTGATGAGAAGGGTAAAGACTCGAAAGAGTCAACCGAGGATGACAAAGAAGAACGTGATAAAGGTGAAGCGTTCGAAGAGAAGAAAAGAAAAGCTAGAAGCGCCATTGTGTTAAGTGTCACGGATAGGGTTTTAAGGAAGATCAAGAAGGAAACATCTGCTGCAGCGATGTTGAACGCGTTGGACAAGTTGTACATGTCCAAAGCTCTCCCAAACCGGATCTATCTGAAGCATAAGCTCTACGGCTTCAAGATGTCTGAAAATTTGTCTATTGAAGGTAACATAGACGAGTTCCTTCACATAGTTGCAGATTTAGATAACCTTAATGTAGTTATCTCTGATGAGGATCAAGCAATATTATTGCTTATGTCACTACCTAGACCTTTCGACCAGTTAATAGATACTTTGAAATATAGCTCTGGTAAGTCTATATTGTCTCTAGATGAGGTCACTGCTGCTATTTACTCTAAGAAATTAGAATTTGGGTCGGTTAAGAAGAGTATCAAGGGTCAGGCTGAAGGGTTGTATGTCAAGGATAAGGCTGAGGATAGAGGTAGAAGTGAACAGAAAGAAAAGGGTAAAGGGAACAGGGCTAGGTCTAAGTCTAAGTCTAAACGAGGATGTTGGATCTGCGGTGAAGATGGCCACTTCAAGGCATCCTGTCCCAACAAGAACAAGACTCAGTTCAAACAAAATCAGGGAAACAACAAGGGTGAAACATCGGAGGGACAAGGGAACTTTGTTGAAGCAACTGGTCTTTATGTGTCAGAGGCTCTGTCCTCAACCGACATTCATCTGGAGGATGAATGGATTATGGACACTGGTTGCAGCTATCACATGACTCATAAGAGGGAATGGTTTGAAGAGCTTGACGAGAATGCTGGAGGTTCTGTCCGGATGGGTAACAAAACAACTTCGAGAGTCAGAGGGGTCGGGACTATCAAGATCAAGAGTGACACTGGTCCCGTGGTGACTCTCTCGAACGTGAGATTCATTCCTGACATGGATAGGAATCTCCTATCACTGGGAACTTTTGAGAAAGCCGGTTACAAGTTTGAATCAGAGAATGGGAGGCTGAAAATCAAATCTGGCAGTCAAGTCTTGCTTGAAGGAAGACGATATGACACACTGTACCTGCTCCATGGAAAACCTGCAACTGACGAATCACTTGCTGTGGTGAAAGCAACGGATGATACAATTCTCTGGCATAGAAGACTGTGTCATATAAGTCAGAAGAACATGAACATTTTGGTGAGAAAAGGTTTTCTAGATAAGAAGAAAGTGTCAGTCCTTGATACATGTGAAGATTGTATCTACGGGAGAGCTAAGAAGGTGGGATTCAACTTGGCTCAACACGACACAAAGGAGAAACTTGAATACGTTCACTCTGACTTGTGGGGAGCACCGTCAGTACCGTTTTCGTTGGGAAGCTGTCAATACTTCATCTCTTTCATTGATGATCATACAAGAAAGGTCTGGGTTTACTTTCTGAAGACCAAAGACGAGGCTTTTGAAAAGTTTGTTAGCTGGGTTAGTCTAGTAGAGAACCAGAGTGGAAACAAGGTGAAGACTCTCAGGACTGACAACGGCTTGGAGTTCTGCAATAGACTGTTTGATGGGTTCTGCGAAGAAAAGGGGATTCAAAGACATCGAACATGTGCGTACACACCGCAACAAAACGGTGTTGCAGAACGCATGAACAGAACGAACATGGAGAAAGTTAGAAGCATGCTTAGTGATTCAGGATTGCCAAAAAGGTTTTGTTCTGAGGCAACTCACACTGCAGTGCTTCTCATAAATAAGACTCCTTGTTCAGCACTTAATTTCGAGTTTCCAGACAAGAAGTGGTCCGGGAAAGCTCCTATCTACAGTTACTTGAGAAGGTATGGGTGTGTTACATTTGTTCACACTTATGATGGAAAGTTAAGTCCTAGAGCTAAGAAGGGAGTTCTTATTGGTTATCCAAGTGGAGTTAAGGGTTAAAAAGTGTGGCTTATGGATGAGGGTAAGTGCGTGGTGAGTAGAAATGTTATCTTTCCAGAAAACGCAGTTTACAAGGACCTGTTGCAGAAGAAAGATCAAGAACTTACTGAGGAAGATCAGCAACCTGAATCTTACCTTGATTTGGATCTCGAAGCAGAGAGTGATATCAGCTCAGGTGGAGACCATATGTCAGTACAGAACACTCCTGCATCCAGAAGCCCTGCAACCCGTACTCCACTTCAAAGAGCAAGAAATAACATTGTTGAGACTGGAGTACGCCAATCCCCATTAAGTTATCATCTTGCTCGAGACAGAGAAAGAAGGGTGGTACGAGCACCAAGAAGGTTCGATGATGAAGATTACTTTGCTGAAGCTCTTTACACAACTGAGGACGGTGATGCAGTAGGACCTGCAGATTACAGCGAGGCAAAACGAGATATCAATTGGGATCAGTGGAAACTAGCTATGACAGAGGAGATTGATTCTTAGGTTAAAAATGATACCTGGACGGTTGTTACCAGACCGAAGAACCAGAGAATCATTGGCAGCCGATGGATATACAAGTATAAGCTAGGCATTCCTGGAGTTGAAGAACCAAGGTTCAAAGCTAGGCTCGTCGCCAAAGGATATGCTCAAAGGAAGGAGTAGACTACCATGAGATCTTTGCTCCAGTGGTAAAACATGCTTTTATCAGGGTTTTACTCTCGATAGTGGTTCAAGAAAATCTTGAATTGGAGCAGTTGGACGTTAAAACGGCATTCCTCCATGGGAACTAAAAGAAAAGATCTACATGACACCTCCAGAAGATTTTGAATCTATGTTTAAAGAGGATGAGGTGTGTCTCCTGAACAAATTGCTGTATGGACTGAAACAATCACCAAGGCAATGGAACGAGAAGTTTGACAACTACATGGGTGAGATTGGTTTTGAAAGAAGTCACTATGACAGTTGTGCTTACATCAAGCCATTGTCTGATGGGTCTATGGTGTATCTACTATTGTATGTCGATGACATGCTTGTAGCGGCAAAGAGCAAGGAAACAATAGCCGCATTAAAGGAGGAGCTTAGCAAGAAGTTTGATATGAAGGATCTGGGAGCTGCTCAAAAGATCTTGGGTATCGATATCATCAGAGACCGCAGTGCTGGTACTCTTTGGCTGTCTCAAGAAAGCTATTTAAGCAAGATTCTTAAGACATTCAACATGTCTGAAGCAAAGCCTGTAGAAACTCCACTAGGAGCTCAGTTGAAGTTGCGTTCTGCTACAAAAGAGAAACTGGAACGAGATGAAGAGTATATGAAGACAGTACCTTACTGCAGCGCCGTTGGTAGTATCATGTATGCTATGATCGGCACTCGTCCTGATTTAGCCTATCCAGTAGGCATTGTTAGCAGATACATGAGCCAACCTATAAAGGATCATTGGCTTGGAGTCAAGTGGGTTCTAAAGTACATCAAGGGGACTCTGAACACGAAGCTGTGTTACAAGAAGAAGGATTCAGAGTTCATGATTGAAGGATATTGTGATGCTGACTATGGTGCCGATCCTGACAGAAGAAAATCTATCACAGGCCTGGTGTTTACTCTTGGAGGTAACACCATAAGTTGGAAGTCTGGTCAGCAGAGAGTTGTATCTCTCTCCACAACCGAGTCTGAGTACATGGCATTAACAGAAGCTGTAAAGGACGCTGTTTGGCTAAGAGGGTTACTGAAAGATTTCGGTTATAAACAGAAGAGTGTGGAGATATTCTGTGATTCGCAGAGTGCCATTTCACTCTCGAAGAACAATGTGCATCATGAAAGAACGAAGTACATTGACATAAGGTACCACTACATCCGTGAAGTCATTGAAGATGGAGTGGTGGAGGTGACCATAATATCCACTGATATCAACCCTGCGGATATTTTCACCAAGATCGTGTCTGTGTGCAAGTTTAAGGCTGCTTTGAACTTGCTGCAGGTCAAGTCTGAGTAATAAACTCAGGGAAGCCGAGTCAGGAATCTGGGAAACTAAAGTCAGGTTTTACTAATCTCTCTCTACCGTTGTGTGTGTTGTTGATTGGTTTGATCCTCATGTCTTCAGGTGGAGATTTGTGAAGATGAAGACTTGAGCACCAAGCTAAACATTTGAAAGCATATGTCCGTTGGAAGTTAACTATGGTGAAGTAATTCAAACCCATGTTAAGTTTATTTTTGGGACCACATTCATGGGGAACCGACGAGAGGAATTTGCCGCGGTTCAGCCATAAGGACAGTTTGTCCGTATGTGCCCAGAAGTGATATGGACATTTTGGCTTTGACTTCGACAAAGCGTGTTTCAAGACTGCAACCGGCAATACGGATTGCAAGGAAAGCGACTTGTCTTAACAGCAAGGAAGCCCTAATTTCTATGGCTATAAAGAGGGGCTTATGTGTAGAGAGAGTTAGTAGTGTGAGAGAACATTCGAGATTGTAAGGAGGAGAGAAAACTTGTGAGCGTTTAGTTCTTTGTTTTCTTGGTAAGAGAGAGTTCTACAGAGTGAGTCTAAGTACTAGTGAAGGGTATTAGACGGTCACTTGTAAACTCTATCTTGTAAACACAATCTCAGACTTTTAGTGGATTCCGAGCTGAGACTCGGCCCAGACGTAGCTACCCTTTTTGGGAGTGAACTGGGTTACCAAACGTACGGGTTCTTTCTCTCTTTTACTTTTCTGCAACTCATCTTCTTCTTCTCTCTGTTCTTTCTCTGCATCAAACATCAGATCTTCCATTTCTGATGTTCCGCTAGAATAGAGCAAGTTTTCTCGTTTCTTGGTTTGTTTGGTCTTCTCCCAAGGAAAGTCGACGCCTTTGGGGTTAAGAGGTCTCAACATGAATGATCTTCATGAAGTCTTTATTGCCTGTCACAACAAGGGTCGGACAAGGGGGCATTTTATCACACATATTTTTAAGAAGTGCCACCTTTGTAGCGTTGTCGGCTGTGTCTTTCTATGAAAAAATTATTAAAATAATGAATTACTAAACTGAAAGAAAAAATAAACTAAAAAGACAAAGGTTGTAAGAGAAGTTGTTACCTTCCGATTCTGATCGTGGTACATGGACTAAGTTAATATTGTCTTTCTCTTGCTCTTTCAGATATTCATATTTTACTATGTTGAAATGACGTTTATCTCCAATCCCGACAAACCCCGATACAAAAAAAATCTTCTTCTTAAGAAACTCAACGATATGTGGATATAATAAACCTAAATCTTGAGCTTCATAATAATTTGGGATTGGACAGTTTTCCCAATCCCAAATTATATGCAAGGGAAGAGATTGGGTTTCAATAGAAGACAACCTCAACAAAATAATAAGAGAGTACTTTTAGTAATGGTTAGAAAAAAAATTAATAGATACTTACATAAAAGATGAAGAAAAATAAAATTACTTGGTTGCACGATCTTTCTTCTTGAAAACGTTCAGAAGTTCCCCACCAACTGCTTCTCTGATTTCGGCACCCCTTGCACCTCTCTCTTTCAGTAACGTGTAGCTCATGTCCGTTGATGTTTGTTTGTTTTCAGGAAATAGACGTGCAAGACGTAATCAGATGCTAGAGGACCTTCTTTTCTTTGCAATAGACCATAAACCACCATCAAGTCTGATGGTTATCTCAAAAGACATCTCAAAAGACTCCCTGTTCGTCCAACATCTTCTCACTTTGAAACAACAGAAGAATCGCAATCTTCTCTTGGCACAAATTGATAACGTAACTGGAGACGACCTATTTGCTAGTGCAAGTTCAATATGGTACTGGACTGACCTAGCAAATGGAGGAGTGCCTGCCTTCCAAAGCACCATTAAAGACACTGCAGCCATTAGTAATCTCAAAAGGTGTCCTGTTGACACTAATACCAGCGCCAGCGCCCAAGGTGTTACCAATAAGCGGGCGAGGAAGGTCACTACAGAGCCCTGAGGATTGTTATATTTTCAGAGTTTTCTTCCATTGATAGACTGTGTTCGTTTCTTGTCTTAACTACTTTATGTTTAATCTGTGAGGATTCGATGTTCTAGTCTGATTAACGAATTTCAAACTAATCAAACAACCGTCTTAATTTTCACTTATCGCGACTCTTTTAGAGAGTTGGAAACATCAAATTAATTTTCACTTATCTCAATTTGATGTTTTTTTTAGTTATATAAGCAAGAATAATTTTTTAGAACTATGTAGTCTATATAGTATTTTACCATCCACAAAAAAAGTCAACAATCACTCCCCGAAGATGAAACTGAAAACAAATCACGGGTGAGAATGATTGTACGTGGACTTATTAATACGTACTAGGATAGTACTCGCGCTACGCTGCGGGGCTGTTTGTTATTTTGTTGTTTTTAATTATATTGTGGTTTTTTTCCACAAATTTTAATTATATTGTGGTTAACTTTTGTTATGGTGTTTGTAATTAAAATTCATTGTTTTTTAACAACAAATTAAAAATCATTGTTAATATTGACATCAAATTAAGTTTTTGTTATTAATTTTTGGTGATATTTCTAAAATTTATTTTTGTGAAATCTTAGACTTAAATGAATTTTGTTTTTTTTTTCTTATATTAGAATGCATTGGTGGACCATTATTATTGATGTTTGGTTTATTTAGATGAAATCAACTTTGATGGTTTCCATTGATTATGCTTTTTATTATTGATAGAACAGCTAAATGGCATTGAGTATGTATTATAAAATACATACTTTTATTTAAAAGAAGGGTTTTTTTTATATAACATTACGGTCAAGATATGAGATTTTAAATGGGAAAATAGTTGTTTGAAATAACTGAGATGTTATTTTTTCTGACTTAGTTTTGGTTAATATTGTAGAAATTTAATGGATAGATTATTATTTTTGTGTTTTTCTTTGGTTTGGTGGGAATACATGTGTCTTTGTATTGGAGATTGTCGAATATTTTTTTTGTAAACGACATTTTTGATTGATGCCTTCTTTCTATTGTTAGATCCAGCGCTCCAAACATCTGATTCAGTGGTCTTATCAGTCCTAAATGCCTTCCAAAATTCTGATTGATGGGGTTGTATTCATTTGTTATGGTTGCTTAATTTCATTTATTAACGCATCATCACATGAGCATAATTAGGAAGATATACTCAACTAAGGATTTTGGGTGGCAAAGCTAAGCGTAAGAAATAGAACCGAAAGGGAACAACTCTAAGATTAATCTCATCAGTATCTGGTTATGATATAGTAATACAGTAATACTGATATCTGTAATTTTTACTTCACATAAATACAACAATAGAAATTGAAAGGTAACTACAATAAAAATCAGCCCATGAATGTCGACTAAATAAATAGATATATCCAATGAATAGAAAATAAATGATATAAGATGAGATGATACATACCCTTTTGGATGCATGGTCCAAAACAATTATGGCTCTCGTTATAATTCCAAATTGGCTCAAACCTCCTAACACCCCATAGAACAATTCTGAGTTTAGCTTTGCGAGCATGTTAGTATGTCACCTTTCTCGGAAATAAAAATATCAAAAAATTAAGCAAAAGTTGAGTTCTCACTACCATTAAAGGGTGACCTTGAAGATCGTATTATTTATTCCACCAAAGGGTCAATTTACCCCACGCCAACACTTGCTTGCATCTGAAAAGGTATATGCCGGCAATGGATCTGTTACAGAGAGGAAGGTTAGCACTAAACTCAACAGGTACGGAGGTACAATTGCACGCAGAAAGTTACACAAAAAAGCAACGAAAAATAAATTACATGTATAATAGTGAAGTATAGTAATAATTACTACCTTAATACCAACAACATCTCTTCTTTCTCTAATTTAAAAAGAAGTCTGTCAAAAGTGCCTTTGTGACACCATTTGTTCCTGATGCGTTCTGGCAGCGCAAATAAACCGACCTGAAGCTGAACCATATTCCATCTCGCCAGTCATTGCACTTGTGCTAGAGGAACATGATTCCAGACGTTTCTGCATTTTCTCTTCATCATCATGCATTTCCTTCTGCCTTATTCTTATTTTGGCTTCTATAACCCGTTGCTCTTCCTGCAAAAATGATACAGTGATTTGAAAAGAGAGTGAGTGTTGGCTTAAACATACTCATTCAATAACATGACCGGTTTCAATATGTATAACAAAAGATCTGCAACATTTCGTTGTTCATTTATATCTGTAAAACAAAAATAACAATGGAATTCATCAAACTTGATAGTCAAACAAAATGCCATAAAACTTGATAATTCAAACCTTCATACTATGATACAGTTGAAGCTCAACTGATACCAAACCAGATATTTTCAAAATGCAAAACACTCATGTTGACATAACCAATTGGATCCAAACAAGTTAACAAGATTCTTCGAAAGGACAAGAAAAAAGAAGAGGGGTTACCAAATGAGAAGCACTTGCCACTTGTGAAGGAGGTTGAGGAGGATGGTAATCCCTTTAATTAGATCGGAGATTATTTTGAAAACATTGTCTCTTATCTCTCTCTCTCTCGTTATGCTTTTGCTTTGGTGTGTTGGTTCTATCGTCTCTTTGGTTATCTATTTCTGCTTCGATTTGATGAAACCAGAGATGCTTCAAAAGGACAAAAAAAAAAGGTGTTCCAAAGGAGAAGCACTTGTTGACACCAGCGGTTAGGATGGAGACAAAAGGCAACAAGAAGGCGAGGATTAAGATAGTGTGGAAGATAATTCGGTAAGGGATGAACGAGCTGCAACTTACTGCTTGAAATTGTAATGCTTATTATGGTAGGCGATATGTAAAGATTCATCCTTGATCGTGCAACCCCAGAGTCGTACTCAAATCAATCGAATTGAATAAACCCCTAATTCCACCAAATCTCCAACGGAAAAACATCTCCTCCCAAAGACGTGTTCACCGATCTCTAATCCATTTTTTTTATGATCCACTGCGTTTAATAAGGTCCTAATGCATATGTATAAAAAGAATATTTACATATAGAAGGACATAATGTAATATGTAAACATATAATCCATATGATTTTGAGAATATTTATCTAATGCATATGTAAACATATGATCCATATGATTATGAGAATATTTATCTAATGCAAATTATTTTGAGAATACTTTATGATCATAACGTAAAAATATTTATCTAATGCATATGATCATATGTAATATTTTATATGGTCCTAATGCATATGATCATATGTAAACATATGTAATATTTTTCTAATCAATGTGACCATATGCTAACGTAATGTATCAATACAATACAATAATTTTTTTTGCTGACCTGTATAAATTCCTTCACCTTGGCTGATCTGTATTAATTCTCTTAGTTTAATTGGCCACCAATTTTAATTGATGTGTCAACTTCTCCTTCAACTAAAAAGCTGATGTGTCAACACATGATTGTATTGATGTACATGTAACTCTATATTTATGATTAACGAACTCCACTTTCGGTGGGATTAAGACTAACGAATGTCGTCATTTATTCTGACTTTTGTGGTTAATTACATGAATTCAAAGGATTTGGGAAGTAACGGCGACGACTAAGAGTAAACAACATTTCGTATCACTGATGATGCCTTACTTTTATAACTTTTTTGTTCTTCTATATTATAATGTTTAATCCAAAAGTTGCGTTTGGACTCTTTCATAATGATATGGTTATAATTTTAAATTTTTATAATTTAAAATTTTGATCTATCATATATTTATCATATTCTTAAAAATATCAAATTAAATTATTTTTAAATATTTCAAATTAAATTATTTAAAAAGTTTATTATATAATATATAAAGTTATACAATTCTACAAAAAAAATATGAAAGTGAATTTAAATATTCAAACTTTTATTCGTTATACAGTCAAAATTTTAGTTGAATATATATTTTTTTTAAAGAATAAAATTATAAAGCTTGAATATTTTATAGATTGAACAATTTATATTGGTTTTAATAGTATAACTTTGAAAAATGACTTTATAGTATGATTTCAATGTCTGATAAATCAAAGTTCATGCCCATTCGTATTCAGAATCATTTTGGTCATTTTTCATAGTATGACTTTGAATCTTTGCCTAGTTTTCTTAGGCAATGTGGTTGAGATATTTTATATATTTTTTTATTCATCAGTTGAGCAATATATTTCTGTTTTAAAAAGTTTAAATTACATCATATGCAGAAAAAATCATAAATTTTATTAACTAAATATATTATATAATAATTTAAATATAAAATCAAACAAAAGTGAAAGAAGAATCACATATGTTTGTTTTAATTAGGTTGAAAGATTTCCTTATCTTTTAAATGTTACCTATAATTGATTTTATATGTTACTATAGTTAACTAAATGCATATTATCCCTAATTACCAAAAATTAAACTAACCTATATATTATGATACACCTAAATCATGTATGTCATAAGTCTATAACCAAAAAATCATGTATATACCTATTATATAGTCTAAAAAAAAATATTGTACTTCCGAAATATTAAATAGGGGATATATAACTTATCAGATTTCTTAGAATTGATAAAGAGTTCATTTTGTAAGATAGCTGTAGTCTCTAAGAGGGGGTATTGAACTTGGATTTAGTAGGATTTTAAGATTTTAGAATTTTGAAAGATTTGATTGAGTTTTTAAGGAGATTTGATTAGTTTTTAAAGTTTTTATATTTAAAATACAATAAAATGAATATGATTCTGTAAGATTTTGTTATTAAACTTAAGTGATTTTAGAATATTTTGGAAAAAAAAAGTGTGATCTCGACGTCTCGTTTTACTCTGAAAAATAAACACAGGCTCTCTTATGTAGTACTCTCTAAAATAATCCACAGAAAGGATAAAGTGTTTATTTTTTTAGTATCGAACATATGGGCAAAATTGATATACTTTGCGTTGCTTGGGAATTGATAAAGAGCTCATTTTGTTAGATAGCTGTAGTCTCTAACTCATGTTTATATACGATCTATATGTTAAGATACGAAAGTACCATCTTTTTTTTTGTGCAACCACGAAAGTACCCTCTAACTCATGTTTTTATATGATCTATATGTTACGAATTTACGATATAAACTATAAGCTTATCTAGTATGTGTCTTTGGGATCATATCTTATTTTTTCTTTTTTCTTTTGGTAAACAGGATCTCTTAATTAGTGTATCTGTATCTAGTCAAAGCAACAATTCTAAAAGAGAATCTAAGAATTTATTAAAATTATTAAGAGTAACCAAAATATCAAAATGCCGTTCTAAATTTAGTACAAATTTTTTAAAAATATAAATCTAACTTGGTTTAAGAATTCTCAAGAGTAAAAAAAAGAAATAGATATAGTTAAATGACTTTCTCTTTAGAAATATATCTTTAAATAAAACATTTTGACTTTTGTTGAAGATATCAAAATTAAGTCAAAAGCCATAAAATTTTGGAAATGCATTTAAAATCTTATTTTACTTTGCAAGGTAAAATAAATTATATAATGAAATGTGTCTTTTTGTCAATCTAACATGGGATAAAAAGAAGTTGATGGTATTATATTGTAATATGTTTTTTATATACTATGTTAAAAACAAATCAACAATTCAAAAGGTTAATTTAAGAATATTATATATTATGTTAAAAACAAATCAACAATTCAAAAGTTAATTTAAGAAAAAATATATATCTATGCAAATTTATAGTTCGACAGAGAAATCAAGCTTAACCCACCAACGCAACTTCTATATATAGATTAGCCAAGATAATGTTTTCTTCCACAACACAATAAATGCCCAAAATGAATAAAATGTCGTTTTTTGGTTATATTTTCATCGTACTCGCACTATTCTCCGATTTAACCCAAGCCTATCGTCACACTCCGGCTGAACCGCCAAGAGCTAGCGAAAACGGTGATGTCAAACCGCAAGAAACGCTCGTCGTTCACAATAATGCCCGAGCCATGGTTGGAGTCGGACCAATGGTGTGGAACCAGAGCCGTCTCTATGTTTTTTGGGGCCACAAGCAAATTTTAAAAAGGGGCTGCTTATATTAAAAAAAAAAAAAAAATTAAAAAAAACTAAAACAGTGAGATGTTTATAAAGTTACAAAAAAAAGAATAAAAAGTTAGCACTTAGTTTTGAATCGGAGTCCTCAAACTTTTTTGGAAAGGTTTTTACCACTGGACTAAAGAAACTTTTTGAAAAATAGGGCCGAAAAAATCTTATAAAATATGTGGCCGCAAGCATATGCTTCATTGGCCTGGCCTTTGGGCCGGCTCTCTGTGGAACGAAACTCTTGCGATATATGCACAGAGCTACGCAGATGAACGGGCCAGAGACTGTGCCATGAAGCATTCCTCGGGACCATTCGGCGAGAATCTAGCTGCGAGTTGGGGAACAATGAGCGGTCCGGTCGCTACTGAGTATTGGATGACGGAGAAGGAAAACTACGATTATGACAGCAACACGTGTGGTGGTGATGGAGTGTGTGGACATTACACTCAGATCGTGTGGCGTGACTCGGTTCGACTAGGTTGTGGATCGGTGAGATGTAAGAATGATGAGTACATTTGGGTGATTTGTAGCTATGATCCTCCGGGGAACTACATCGGCCAACGTCCCTATTAATGATTCGATTTTATAACGAATTAAAAATATATTATGGTCATGCATGTGATTGTAAGGAAAATTGATAGTGTTAAAGACGTTTCTTAACAACATTTAGTTTACCAAAAAAAACGGATTTGGATTCTAAATTGATACTTATTAATGTAGGAAATGCAACCACGTATATCACCTTTGTCAATTCGTACAAGTTATCCTCGAAATTGTATACTCTCTACATTTATCTCAGCCATTAACACTCAGGGGGGGTGTATTCAAACCATGATTTTGGAGAATTTGATGAGATTTAGGAAATTTAGAATTTTGATAGATTTTTGGGAAGTTCATATGATTTTCTGTAAAATTCTTTCAAATCCCACCTAAAACCATGAGATTTGAATTTCTGTATTTTTAACTAAACAAATCCTACAGAATCCTCCAGAATCCTAAAAGTTATTAAAATCCTAAGCCACAAAACTGTTTTGAATAACAGTGGATTTTAAAGTAGATTTTTAAATAATCAGTTCAATAACAAGAGATTTTAATGGATTTTAAAGTAGATTTTTAAATCATCAGTTCAATAACAGTGGATTTTAATAGACTTTTTAAAATCCATGATTGAATAACATAGAATTTGTAAATTTCATACAAATCACTTAAAATGTCAAGTTGAATACACCCCCTTCAGTCTCATGACCGACATTGAGTTCCTACTTATTATATATGAAACAACCTATTGTTCACGTGAGACATGTACATATATATATGTCTCTCTTTACTAATCAATTAAATCGATCAAAACCAGATTTGTTACGGGTATCAATTTCTGTTATTTTTATAAAAAAAATAAAGTTGTCATATAATTTCGATCGGTTATCCTATTCACGGGTGTGATAATTAAACTAGAGAGATAGAAATTAAAGCTTGTAACGTAAGAGAATTATCAAATCGATAAATAAACTCGCGGTGTTATACTTTATTTTATTTTTGTCGTTCTTATGTTTTCTTTTTTTGGTAAAAGGTTAAGATTTATACCAATTTTCTGTTTTTTCTGTACAATAGATAAAAAGATTAA
Source organism: Camelina sativa (assembly GCF_000633955.1). Classification (NCBI taxonomy): domain Eukaryota; kingdom Viridiplantae; phylum Streptophyta; class Magnoliopsida; order Brassicales; family Brassicaceae; genus Camelina; species Camelina sativa. Next base: position 30,484,288 of record NC_025699.1, read on the forward strand.
AAAGGGAAATTAATACAACTGAAGTAAGAAGCTAAAAGGGAGGAGGAAGAGGTTGTTGATCCTGGGAGAGCTAGCAGGCGATCACGAATCGTACGATCAACCCCGGCTTGAACTTGAAGAGAAGAAGTCGAGATGTTTGTGAATAGCCTAGCATTCCTTTCACGCCATATGAGATAACATGTGACTTGGAGGACCAACTTGACGATGGATGCAGAGCGGGGAACTGTAGGGTGCATCTGTTGAAGAATCCAGGTGGAGATAGAGGTTAATCCCAAGGGAGGAGACGGAAAGATTGAGGTGAGAGTTGCCATGAAAGCCTGCTGAGAGTCAGACCTTGCCGCGGGCATCCACCATTCTCCATTACGCACTGCGTCTGACACTGATGCATTGTTCCTAATACGCAATTTTCTCGGCCCATTACCTTCAATGAAGTCTACCAAAGGACCAAGTCCGCACCAATGATCGTACCAAAATGAAGCACTACGTCCATTCCCAATCTCGCATCAAATAAACTCCTTTAAACTAGGCTTGAGTTGCAGCATACATCTCACCGTACGAGACAGTCTTGGAGATTCCTCCAAAATCCAAAAACTCTTCCTGTGGAAAACATTACCTTTTAACCAGGCTACCCACAACGACCCTACATTCGCAAAGAAATTCCAGAGCAACTTGAGCTGGAAAACAACCTGGAACTCTTCCAAGCGTCGGATACCCAAGCCTCCTTCCTCCTTCGGTCGGCAAACATCTTGCCAAGCCACTCGAGCTCTTTGCGCGCTTCCCACCTTGTTCTTCCATAAGAAAGCAGCACACAAGGAGTCCACTTTTTCATAAAATTTCTTTGGCAAATTAAACACTGAGCTCCAAAAGTTCACCATTCCATAGATAACTGAGGAGATGAGTCTGACTCTGCCAGCAAAGGATAAAGATTTTACAGTCCATGAATGCAGCTTAGACGTGATTTTCTCAAAAAACGGTTGTAGAGTGGCAAAGGATATTCTCCCAGGGTTGAGAGGTAAGCCCAAGCATCTAGTCAGGAAAGAGCCCACTGCAATACCAGAGAACGCACTTAAATCAGCAACCTCAACAGCAGAGTATCCCCCAAAGTAGATTTCTGATTTGGTTGGATTCATGTCCAAGCCGCTGAGCCGTTTGAACTGTCGCATAACTTCTCCAACACCAGCCAAAGAGCGCCTTGCTCCATCAGTAAATATCAACAGATCATCAGCAAAGAGAAGATGGGTCACCTGAGGAAAGGAACAGTGAGGGTGCAAGCTAATGCTGCCATTTGATGCCGCTACCTCGATAGGCTTAGAGAGAACCTCCATTACTAAGATGAAAAGGTAAGGAGAGATAGAGTCCCCTTGACGAAAGCCTTTTTTCCCAGAGAAGTATCATGCCAGTTCCCCATTGATGGCCACTGAGAACTTTGGTGAGGAAATGCATTCCTTGATCCAGCTGCAGAAGAGGGGAGGAAAGTTCTGGGCTTCAAGGATTTTGAGCACCAAGTCCCAACACACTGTGTCGAAGGTTTTCCGGATATCAACCTTGACCATACAACTTCTCAAGCAATTTGGTTTCTGATAGTATTTAATCAGCTCCGATGCTAGGAGGATATTCTCGCCCAAGCTTCTACCCTTTAGAAAAGCTGCTTGGTTTGGATTGATACACTCTAGCAGGATAGGCTTCATTCTGTTTGCGATGAGCTTAGAGATGACTTTGTAAATCAGGTTGCAGCAACTTATAGGCCGGAAATCACTCAACTGGCAGGCCTCCGGAACCTTTGGTATCAGAGCAATTATAGTGCAATTCAGATCATTGAGCAACCGACCATTACAAAAAAATTCCTGCACCGCTTCCACTATTGTTTCGCTAATTACATCCCATGATGCACGAAAAAACTCGACTGAGAAGCCATCCGGGCCTGGAGTTTTATTCAAGGGCATAGCGTATACCACCACCTTGATTTCCTCAGGTGTTACTCCTTTTTGGAGAGCTTGAATTTGAGAGTCAGAGAATCTAAAAGGTAGGAGGTCCCTGAGTTCATCAACTGAAACTGGAGAGAGTGGGAGGTCAGTGTTTACCAAGATGCCTTCAAAATAGGCTGCAGCGTAAGCCTTTATCTCCGATATGTCTACTATCCTTCGTCCTGTCGGTCGAGGGTTGAGGGTCGATCGCAGGTCAGCTCCGATATGTGGTTCCGAGCTGCCTGTTGTGTCACCGACTTGTGAAAGAAGGATGTATTCTTGTCCCCCAAGCTGAGCCAGAGGATTATCGACTCTTGGCGATAAAATTTCTCCTCCGCAGATATTAACGTTTGCCATAGTGTCCTTGCTTCATGCTCCTCCATGACTGCTTGAGTATCAGGAACAGATAGGACCCTTCTTTGAAGATCTGCCACTATTCCAGCTTGAGTCTTAACCCTCTTACTGATGTCACTGTAATGTTGCTTATTTAGCAACCTCGGGATAATTTTAAGCTTCCGCATCGACCTTACAAGTTTGAATTGGCAAGTACTCTGAATAGCAAGAGGGTCCCAGTTCTGCGAGATTGAGTCCTTAAATTGGGGGTGATCCAGTACATACTGAAAGAACTTAAACGGCTTCCTCACTCTGCTCCTTAGTGAAGGAAGGTGGAAGAGACAGGCTGCATGATCTGATTATAGTGGCTCCAAGAATTCAGCAAAAGAGTCAGGAAAGCAATCAGCCCAAGCTTGGTTAATGAGAGCATGATTAATCTTCTTAGTTGTGGGACTGACTTCCTGATTATTCCACCAAGTGAAAGGTAGGCCTTTAGCTTGAGCTTCAAACAAATTGGACTCCTGCAGAGCCAAAGTAAAGTCATCTATCCCCGAGGCATCCACATCATTAGTCAAGAAGTCCGAGTGCTGAGAGGTCCTTAGTATTTGGTTAAAATCTCCAACCACTGCCCATGGACATCGACTTACTGGAGTATTAGAGTTCAACCAACAAGCTCATCCCATAAAGGATGTCGATCCTCCACCACATTGAAACCGTAAGCAAAAGTGACTGTGATAGATAAACTTAACGACTGAATATAAAAGCCGCAGGTGATAAGCTGAGGAGAAACCTGATAAACTACCATAGATCCCAAAGAATCCCAGCAAACAACAATCCTAGTTGTGCTGTGCTGGTCAAAATTACCAAAAAAATTTCCATCCAACAGGAAGTGCTCTAGCTACTCTTTCCTGCATTTACATGCCGAATATGCGTTTCTAAGAATACTCTAAAATGTGGCTTATGGAGGTTAATCCATTGCTTTGTAAAGTTCTGACGTCTGGTACTATTCAGACCTCGAATATTCCACACAAAAAACATATTTATAATATTAGTGTGACAGAATGACCTTGCGACCACTCTTCCTACTCTTCCTGCGTGAAACCAGGATAAAGGGGCTTCATGATCATTATCGACTCCCTCCCGCTGCTCAGGGGATGGTGAGGCCAAGCTATCAGAGATATCTCCAGTATTATCATCCTTACCAATCGTTGGTAGTGCAAGAGCTACGACAGTACCACTTCCCCCGTCACTCACAGCATCTGCTACACATTTCCCAGGATCTGCCATATCCACAGACGGATGCACTACCGGATGCTCTTCCATAGGATCCGGCACACTTTCAACCTCTCCATCAGGCACACTTTGAACCTCTCCATCAGGCACGTCCAACACATATTGTACTGAGTCTTTCCATTCCTTAACCTTCCACACAAGCTGGGATTGACCCTTACGTGATCTGTCTACTGACCTTCCTTGGCAAGACCGACGATGACTCCTTGGTCTGCTACGAGATCGTATAGTCCGCCTCTTTTAGGGGTTAGTGAGCACTACCTTGGAGGGGCAACGAAAAATGTCATGTCCATAAGCTTTGCACGCCGAGCAGCGAGGAGGGAGCCAGGGATATGACACATCAATTTCCACTTCACGACCGTTGTAAAATCCCGTGATGATCTTTGGTCAGGTCCACCCTGACAAGTATCTTTGCCACTTCAAAAGTCTCCTTCCTCTCCGTCTCTGGAGCTACAGCAATTGGCTTATCAAGGGCAGTGGCTAAGCGACTGAGACTCTGCTTGTTGAATAACAAGTAGGGAACACCACGAAGTTCTGCAGTAATAGACGCAGAGGTTATAGGGGGAGTCTCCAGGGTGAACTCATGTGACCACGCAGAGACGAACATGGGATAACCCGCTATGTTCTAGACATTGCGACTCAAAAGGATTTATCTGGTCCTAGGATTCGTAACCCTAAGCAGGAAGGCCCCATTGCAAATGTTATGCACGAATATACGCGAACCAGAACAAGCCCATAAAGCATTTACCACTCCAATTACCCTTCCCATATCTAGAGGATTTCCATGAAATTGGGCGAAAATGAAATCCTTGAACTCTTCTCTAGCAGATTCAATGTTCTCGTCAGGAATGAGGACGAAAGGAACACCAGTGATGTGCTGAGTGGGGGAACCAACTTCTTCAAGCTGAGAGGAGGCACCAAAAAGGCTGGTCCACCGCTTATTCGACGGGGGTTGAGCCTGAGCTTGGGCAGTATTCCGGGGTTGAGTTGCAGGGGAGGACCCAACGGTTTCCGAGAGATTTTGGCCGGAGACTAAAGCCTCGACAGCAGCCGGGGGTTGACCAGAAGTCACCCGAGGAGAGATCTCAAAAGGAGAGGTTTGGTTACCGTCAAGCTCGACATTCGAGGAGGGATGCAGAACCGGGTCTGCAGAGGAAGCATCCACAGGGGATGAGGACTGAGTTACCGGAACCTCCAAGGCGGCCAGATCTGCCGGATCTGTGATCCTGGAAATCACTTCAGATTTACCAGATCTAGACGGCTGACCTACCACAGCCGAGATACGAGTGAATTGCGATGTACCGAGAACCAAAGAACAAGGGCGAGTGGAGCTCTTCCTTTTCTTTTTTGACTTCGCTTTAGTCTTAGCCATCAGAATTTTCTCATCTACTGGCGTGAGGCCGGCAAACGAAGACGATTAGGGTTACGAAAGTCAATCGCCTTTTTTATCTCCTTTTTTAGAGAGAGAAAATACTCTTCCTGTGCTGGAACTCTTCTCTTTCGTTCTTATGTTTTTCTTGATTTATCTCCAACTCCAAGCAAGAGAACGATACAAACTCTCAGTTACGTGATTGACAAATTGTTTCTTTTAAATTTTATTATTTCCTCAAGTATTTTATTTGTTTGATATATTAACGTGCATGTCAAAGACCCAATCAGATCTAATCAGTTACTAGAACATTTGAATATTGGACGTAACTAAGCAATAATAATAATCTATATATAATAGCAAACTCATTTACGAGGGTCTGCTAGATCATATTTCTAATCCAATGGTTGAGATCAATTTTATTATTGATCTAAAGGTTGTCGTTTATTATCAAAAGCTGATTAAACCAAAATATGTGACTTTTCAATTGCAACCTTTGTGATTATGTTCTTTTGTGAACCATCACGTCGGTTTATGTCTTCTCCCATCTCTACGATGCCACCTTATGCAAATTTTGCCCTCTCGCGTCAATTGGTTTACATATATATATAATTCTAAACACTGGTGTCTTTTTTTCTAAACAAAAAAAAAAGTTTTAGTTGTGGAATATTTGTGTCTGGTTTATAAATTACTTAAGTCTCCGATCATATGGTCCTATTAGTATCCTTTCTAAATTTGCTGGGTGGATTGAGTTTGTTTCTCCTTTACTTTGATACGCGAATTACCTTTCCAGATATTACTGGTTCACAATCAATATTCCGGTGCTGTATTAATCATTTTTACTTTTTAATGATTTGTTTATTGTGACGTTATAACTTGCTACCATGCATCTTTTGAATGTACATTTTTTCCCTATCTCTCGCAATTCTCTCACCATCTTCATCATCTTCTCCTCATGAAACCAAGTTTATCTTGCTGCATGTGATTGTTTTTAGAGATCGTCCTTTTGTCGAGAAGGATTATCCTTAATTAACCATCGCCAATGTTATCGTTTTATTCACTTCAGTGATTCTTCGTTTCCATATAACGATTTTTGCGGATGATCAAAATGACAATGAAAATTAAATATAGATAGAATTTTCTGTGTTCAACCGGTCAACCCTCTCTTTTATTGCTTTACATTGATATGTGCTAGTGCTATCTGCACATGTAGATACTCATATCCATTAATGTATATATTATATAATTGTTCAATTCGATTGTTCATATTCACAAGAATGGAATGGTAACTATTTTATTTTGACGAATCTAATATGTTCAACATATTTGTTTTTGATGTCTACTAATACTTATCTTCCAGAGAAAAATCACGACCTCTTCCCAACGACACTTTAGGATTGATCTGAGATAAAGAGTACACTTTGATGGAAAAAAGTTAGTAAAAGAAATGCCCAAAGAAGAAAAAAGGATATCAAATAGCTGGGCCACGAAACTAAGTTTAAATCCATTCTTAAAAGTTTAAATATTTGATCAATTACCAACTAATATAGTTTGATTATTAACAGTTCAATATTCGCATACTTTCGTTGCTGCATGCTAAGAAAAAAAAAAATTCTCTCATCAACCAAAGGTGAAATATATTCATAATATGAGTAGTACAAAAAGAGTGTTTAACTAAGCTATATACGTGTTGAGGATGAATATAGAAACACCTTAACTTAAAGAAAGATACCTTGCAATGGAGTGATTTTCGATCCTCTAGAATTCGGACTTTTTTTGTCTAATAATTAGTACTTATCATTTACCCATCACTATATATAAATTAGCACACAATAAAAAAACGACTAAATTAGTTGAAAGCTGAAATTTGAAATACTATTTTATATATTAATTTTTTATACAATGATGAATAAAAATAAATAAAAATTAACAATTTGAATAAATGTCACCAAAAGTTGTGTGTTTTTAATCGTATATTTTGGATAATTATCCAAAAAAAATCTGTAGAAAAATTTAATTGTGTTTTGTTATGAAAAGTTGCAATTGTTCATTTTAACTGTGTTTTTGTAAGTTGCAACTGTTCATTGTAGATTTGTGTTTATTCGAATGTTCGTATCTTTTAAAATTTATATTTTTTAATCTCAATAGTTTTTATAGTTTTCTAAATTATTCTCTAACATTCATTCTTTTAAAAGTAAAGAGAGTCCTCCACTTTTTGATTTAACAAAAGATTTTTGAAATGATGAATCTAATTTACTACTTTTATTTAATTTTAAATATAAAAATTTAATATCTAGAGTTTTTTCCAAGAGTTAGATGGATTATATTGAGTTTTTGGATTTGACTTTTGAATATAGTGATAAAAAGGCCGTCTATTTAAAAGCAGTTTATATGGGTTGCATAAATAAAAATTTGGATGATGCATTAACATCACTACAAAGTCCAGAACTGGAAAGTTATCCTCAAGCTATATGTCTATCTTGTATATATTTCACTTGTGTTGGACGCTTTAATTGTAGTAAATGTGATATGAATCGTCTTAAATTTTAATTTTTTCTACATAAAAATTCAACTTTTAGAAGAAAAATAATGTTTCAATTCTTCAATATAAAAGAATGACCTTTTTCGTTAAATTTTTTTCTTATATTTATTTTTAAACAATCATACAGTTGCGTCTATTCATGGTAGAGTTGTGTCTTCTACCATAATATATTTATTTTAAAAAAATCATACGGTTACATTTGTTTATTGTAGAGTTATGTCTTTTATAATAAAAATATATATAATAATAACAATCTGAATAAATTCCAATAGCAGTCACGATTTGTTGTCGTACCTTTTCATTAGATATTATATATATATATATATTTGAAAAAATATCATACGGTTGCATCGGTTCATTGTAAAATTGTATTTTTTACCGTAAAAAAAAATCATATGGTTGCTTATGTTCATTGTAGAGTTATGTCTTTTTCACCATATAAATATCAAACATAATTTTTGCAATCAAATATTTAATATTTATGATATTTTAGTCTTGCTTATTATTTTCTTCTTTTGAGATATTTTTTAATTTTATTATTTAACATATAATAAATAATTTTATAACAAATAATTATAAATTTGAAATTTAAGTTAACTTGTTTGAAATATTTTTCCCGCGATATTATAGGGGTCTGAGTCTTAGAAATTAACTTATCCGCACGGCAACGCGCGGGTCTACTACCTAGTACCAAAAAAGGAAGACTTGATTTTGTTTATTACCCGGGAAAATTTCGAGGTAATAAGAAGTATTGAAATGGAAACTTCGAGCGAAGAAATTAGGGTTTGGTTTGGACAAAAGCAGATATTGTGTTGCTTCCTCCTGGTGGTGACGAAGAATGACAACGAGTTTTATTTTTTTTCCTTGTCTCGTCTGTTGTGAAGATGGGCCTAATGGGCCTTAACTCAATACATATAGGGCTAGTGATTTCATAAAAATTGTTTTGGTTTTGATAATCATTTTTTTCTAAGACCATTTTTAACGCCAAAACATTTACCCTGTTCTTGGGCTTTTTAAATTGCAAAATAGTGAATAGTGGGCTTAGATCACTCAAAACTGTTCTGAAATAAGAACAGTTTTTAGGTTGTTCTTGTGCGACGTGGGGAATTTCTATTGGACAAATATTTTGGTAGGTGGAGAGATATCTCGTGTCTTCGGTATTGTCGACATAGTTTTTTTTTCTTCTCTCCCAACTGCGAAACGGCGAAACGGCGATCTCATCTCCGTTCTTCTCTCCCAACGGCGAAACGGCGATCTCATCTCCGCTGTCTCCTCGTCGAAGCCCAGTGATTCCTCTGTCTCATCGGCAATCTCTCCGTCTACTCTATCTCCGTCGTATCGCCGTCTACTCGTCTCTTCTATCTCGGTCGTATCGCCGTCTACTCGTCTCCTCTGTCTCATCGGCGATCTCTCCGTCTACTCGTCTCCTCTGTCTCGGGTGGCTCGCAAATCTCATCTCCGGTAAACAAAGGCGAAGGTAATCACATCTCCCGAATTTCATCGATGTTTCATCGATTTGGGTTTTTCAAATCTATGTATTAGAATTATGTTTTGAGTCAATATTGAGAGTTGTGTGTTGTTTGAGTCAATTTTGAGTGTTGTGTTGTTTGAGTCAGTTTTTATGATGCTTTAGCCTTTGGTTTAGGGTTCAATCTCGTGTCTTTGAATTAGAGTCAATTTTGAGTGTCATCTGTTGTTTGAGTCAAACCTTTTTAGTGTCGTGTGTTGAGTGAGTCAGTTTTGTTGATGTTTTAGCCTTTGCTTTAGGGTTCAATATCGTGTCTTTGAATTAGAGATTATTTTGAGTGTCGTGTGTTGTTTGAGTCGAACCTTGTAAGTCAATTTCGCTTATGTTTGAGTGGAAACATTAATCGATTTTGCTTGTTTGTTTATGAGCCTTGTAGGTGAAGGTTATACAAGGGAAATTAAATCGGATATTCATCATCAAACCTGCAACATCAAACGAAAGTAATCACAAGGTAAGTGTATATTGATAGTAAACAGCCAACAATTGAGTGTAGTTGTTGTTTATATAGGAAAGGTTTTAAACTTTGTTTATTTCATTGGTGTTGCGGTTTAGTAAGTGTTGTGTGATTGCTTGTTTAGTCTCGGATGTTATAAAGTTAGTAGTGTCAGTGTTGTGTGAATGGTTGTTTATCTCGGTTTTTTTTAAGTAAGTAGCGTTAGTGTTGAGTGATTGAGTCTTGAGTCTTGAGTCTTAAAACGTTTAAAACTTTAGTCTTGAGTCTTAAAACTTTGAAAACCTAATTGAAATCCTTTAAAACTTTGAAAACCTAATTGAAAACCTTTAAAACTTTTAAAACTTTAAAAACTTTTAAAAAACACTCAATGACCATTATTTACTTCTGATTTGACTGAAGTAGGTAATGGTTATTGCTTGATTTAAAGACTCTAACAACAAAAAACTTTTGAATTAATGATCCTCTTACCTTCTCTATATTACATCCAATCTCTAGTAAGCTTCTTCATTGTATAAGACCTTTCTTATATGCTTCTTCCAATCTCTAATAAGCTTCTTTCTTCTTTAAGACCTTTCGCGTAAGCTTCTTCCTTCTTTAATAAGTCCGATTGCTATGGCATCAAACAATACTCCTAACAGCCAGTCTCAATCCTATTTTAGCCTACTAAACTTCCCCTATGACAGCTTTGCTCCCAATGTAAACACTAGTTCGTCTCAAATCCCTGCTTTTAGTTCGCAACCTAGTTCAGTGCCAACTCAACCTCCTAGTCAATCAGAAGAGACAGCAGAACAGCGTAGGGAGAGACGGTTATAGTCTTCACAAGATGACCTAGTCCTGATAAGCGCCTGGTTAAACACATCGAAGGATGCAGTAGTTGGGAATGGCCAAAAGGCAGGGTCCTTTTGGAACCGTATAGGAGACTTTTACGGTACAAGTAGTCATGTACGTGGTGGTGCTGAGCCTAGGCTCCCTGAACATTGTAGACAAAGATGGCAAAAAATCAGTAAGGAGGTGAGCCAATTCTGTGGAGCTTTTGCGGAGGCAGAGGGTGAGAAAGCTAGTGGGATGAACGATGTAGACGTTTTACAAAATGCTCACCAAATCTACACGAAGCTGTACAAGAAGAAGTTTGCTATGGAGTATGCGTGGACTGTGCTACGATTTGAACAGAAATGGGGAAACCTAGAGACTATGAACCCCACCCCAAAGACAACCAGTTCGAATAAAAGGAAAGCTGATGATGCTGCTGGATCGACAGGTTCTGTCGTTGGTGAGCACGAGAGCAGACCTCCGGGCATAAAGGCTACAAAAAAACTAAGGAACAAAGGCAAAGCTAAGGCTACACCATCTTTGGAGTTTAGTCAGATGTTTGAGTTAAAACAGAAGGACTTGGAGGGCATGAAACAACTCCAAAAGATGTCTATTCTTGACACTCTCATTGCCAAGAATGAAACCCTAGACGAAGATGAAAAAGCGCTTAAGAAGAAGCTAATGGCGGAATTGTTTTAACTTAGATGAAAACCCTCGAATGTTTGTTTAACTATGCTTGTTTGCTATGTTTTGTAATGAATACTATGCTTGTTTGTTTGATGGTGTAATCGTATGTTTCTTATGTTTTTAATGAATACTATGCTTGTTTCTTATGTTTGATGGTGTAATCGTATGATGGTGTATTTAATGAATACCTTATGTTTATGGTATATGTTTCTTATATGTGTGTTTATGAATAATATGATTGTTTGCTTTGGTCTAAATATATGTTTTCGTTATGATGATGTTTAATAACTCGGTGTGTTTTCCTTTTCAGGTTGAACAAGTCATGGATTGTTTATACGACTATGGTATAAACAGCCCTTTAGACGGTAGTAGCGATTCATCAGAAGAGGAGGCCGAGACTTGTTACTATCCTCCGGAACCAGCTCCTGCTATTGGTTTCACGAGTCTCTCTAGCCGTGTAGCTCAACCACTTCCTGCTAATGAGCCACAACTGAACCAGCTCAAGGACCAAGTGACCCAGCTCAACGACCAAATGATCCATCTCAAGTTACTTGTGGTCCAACTCAAGGCTCAAGTGATCCAACTCAAGGACCAAGTGATCCAGCTCAAGGACCATGTGATCAAGCTAAAGTAAATTTGTGTCATTATCAATTGTTGTTGTAAACCCGTGATCAATGTTGGTATTTGGATTTTTGTTTAGATTTCTCTCGTGATCATTTTCGGATTGTTGTTTTGGTCACATGTATTTGTTTTGGTCATGTATTTTCAGTAGTTGTTGTTAACCCGTGATCGGATTGTTTAGGCTTGGTATGTGGATTTTTGTTTAGACTTGATGTTTGGTCACATGTATTTGTTTAGACTTGATGTTTGGTCACATGTATTTGTTTAAGTATCTTTGGATTTTAGTTACAAATAGTTCGTCTCTCGTGATCAAATTCACATGCACCAAGCTCACACTCTCAATGTCCGAACTCACATGCACCAACTCACAAGCTCTATATATATGAGACGAGAGAACAACTCAAACTTACCAACTCAAACATACCAACTCTTCTCTCTTTTGTTCACCTTTTTTATTTTACTCAAGGTATTTGTAAAATCAAACCATTTTCTTCCTCTCACCAAAGACATTTTCTTTCTTAATCCTGTTATGGCATCTTCTTCCAACAATTTTCACTTCCATTATGATGCCAATAACGATAGTTTAAACCAATACTTTCAAGAGCAATTTAATAACCAATTTCAAGCTGTTGAAGAGGAAACTCCTGCCGAAAGGAAACCGCGTACATACATCGATAGAAAACGCGAAGAAGGGCATGAACGTTTGTGGAACGATTATTTTTCTGATAATCCGACATACAATGCTCACCAATTCCGCCGACGGTTTCGAATGAACAAACCATTGTTCTTGCGTATTGTGGATCGTCTCAGTCAAGAAGTTCCATATTTTAAGCCAAAAAGGGATGCAACCTTACGGAATGGTCTTTCACCGCTACAACAATGTACTGCAGCAATTCGACTATTAGCATATGGGGCTGCAACGGACTCGGTTGACGAATATATACGTCTTGCTGAATGTACTGCTCGTAAATGTTTGGAACATTTCGTCGTCGGAATAGTTGACTTGTTTGGCACTGAATACCTACGCCGACCCACACCAGAGGATCTTGAAAGGCTACTCTTTTATGGAGAAAAGCGGGGTTTTCCCGGGATGGTTGGAAGCATCGACTGTATGCACTGGAAGTGGAAAAATTGTCCAACCGCTTGGAAAGGAATGTATTCACGAGGCACCGGTAAGCCAACAATTGTTTTGGAGGCGGTAGCTTCACAAGATCTCTGGATATGGCACGCATTTTTTGGAGCTCCAGGTACTTGTAACGATTTAAATGTTCTTGATCAATCACCAGTTTTTAATGACATTATTTACGGTCGAGCTCCCGAAGTTACGTACTATGTCAACGGAAATGAGTATAATCTGGCTTACTATCTGACTGATGGTATTTACCCCGAGTGGGCAACATTTGTTAAATCCATCCCACAACCACAACACCCAAAGCATAAATTGTTTGCAGAACGTCAAGAAGGTGCAAGAAAAGATGTTGAGCGTGCATTTGGAGTCCTGCAATCTAGATTCGCCATGATTAAGAATCCAGCTCTTTTATGGTCAAAGGGTAAAATTGCATATATTATGAGAGCATGTCTAATACTCCATAATATGATTGTCGAAGATGAACGAGATTCATACACACTCTATGACGAACAAGAATTCCAACAAGATGATGGAACTGGAACTACTCCGGATCTTACATTTTCGGTAAATATGTCTTCAAATCTTGAGGGATTAGGTGATGGCCATACAATGATCCGTGATAGACAAGCACATCTCAATTTAAAGGAGGATTTGATTGAGCATATATGGAATAAATTTGGACCTTAAACTTCGTGGGATCTTCGTGGGATCTCAAACTTAGTGACTAACTCCCGGGCTGCGGACAAATAGGCTTCCATACGACCATCCTTTGTATCGTACTCCCCCAAAAACTGGTTGGTGACCAGCTGCGAATCGCAAAAAGCTCGAAGTCTGCGGACACCAATCCCCACTGCGAGGCGTAAGCCAGCTAGGAAGGATTCGTATTCGGCTTCATTGTTGGACGCGCTGAAAGCCAAGCGAAATGACTGCTCGATCACTTCGCCTGTAGGAGAAGTTAGGCGGACCCCAATTCCTGCTCCCGTCTTGGAAGAAGCACCATCAGCGTACAATGTCCACGGGGCTTTGACATCGCCGCTAACCGAAGAGGCTAGTGGGAGTTCGATCAAGAAATCAGCCAACACCTACGCCTTAGCATAGGTTCGAGTCCGGAACTCGATGTCATATTCACTCAACTCGACAGCCCATTTGGTTAGCTGCCCAGATTGGCTCGGGCTATGTAACACCGTTCGAAGTGGCTGAGTCGTGAGGATTACGATCGTATGGGACTGGAAATAAGGCCGCAGCTTTCTTGCCGAAGTGACCACTGCTAAGGCCAATTTTCCATCATAGGGTACCTGGACTCTGCTCCAGTGAAAGACTTGCTGATATAAAAAGTTGGTCTCTGCTCCCCCCTTTCCTCACGAACTAAGACTCCTCTGACTGCACTGTCCGATACGGCTACGTAAAGGAAGTGCGGCTCACCGAACTCGGGCTTAGCCAAGACCGGCAGTTCAGACAGGTAGGCTTTGAGCTGAGCGAAGGCCTCCTCGCACTTCGCATCCCACAAGAAGTTTTTTCCCCCTTTCCGTAATAGCTGGTAGAAAGGGAGGCATTTGTCCGTAGATCGAAAAATGAAGCGGTTGAGAGCTGCGA
>NC_025699.1:30499572-30499966 GCF_000633955.1 Camelina sativa
TCGTCTCCTCTGTCTCGGGTGGCTCGCAAATCTCATCTCCGGTAAACAAAGGCGAAGGTAATCACATCTCCCGAATTTCATCGATGTTTCATCGATTTGGGTTTTTCAAATCTATGTATTAGAATTATGTTTTGAGTCAATATTGAGAGTTGTGTGTTGTTTGAGTCAATTTTGAGTGTTGTGTTGTTTGAGTCAGTTTTTATGATGCTTTAGCCTTTGGTTTAAGGTTCAATCTCGTGTCTTTGTNTGTCTCCTCGTCGAAGCCCAGTGATTCCTCTGTCTCATCGGCAATCTCTCCGTCTACTCTATCTCCGTCGTATCGCCGTCTACTCGTCTCTTCTATCTCGGTCGTATCGCCGTCTACTCGTCTCCTCTGTCTCATCGGCGATCTCTC
>NC_025699.1:30500026-30502579 GCF_000633955.1 Camelina sativa
ATAAAGTTAGTAGTGTCAGTGTTGTGTGAATGGTTGTTTATCTCGGTATTTTTTAAGTAAGTAGCGTTAGTGTTTGTTTGGTTTAGTCTTGAGTCTTGAGTCTTAAAACGTGTAAAACTTTAGTCTTGAATCTTAAAACTTTGAAAACCTAATTGAAAACCTTTAAAACTTTTAAAACTTTAAAAACTTTTAAAAAACACTCAATGACCATTATTTACTTCTGATTTGACTGAAGTAGGTAATGGTTATTGCTTGATTTAAAGACTCTAACAACAAAAAACTTTTGAATTAATGATCCTCTTACCTTCTCTATATTACATCCAATCTCTAGTAAGCTTCTTCATTGTATAAGACCTTTCTTATATGCTTCTTCCAATCTCTAATAAGCTTCTTTCTTCTTTAAGACCTTTCGCGTAAGCTTCTTCCTTCTTTAATAAGTCCGATTGCTATGGCATCAAACAATACTCCTAACAGCCAGTCTCAATCCTATTTTAGCCTACTAAACTTCCCCTATGACAGCTTTGCTCCCAATGTAAACACTAGTTCGTCTCAAATCCCTGCTTTTAGTTCGCAACCTAGTTCAGTGCCAACTCAACCTCCTAGTCAATCAGAAGAGACAGCAGAACAGCGTAGGGAGAGACGGTTATGGTCTTCACAAGATGACCTAGTCCTGATAAGCGCCTGGTTAAACACATCGAAGGATGCAGTAGTTGGGAATGGCCAAAAGGCAGGGTCCTTTTGGAACCGTATAGGAGACTTTTACGGTACAAGTAGTCATGTACGTGGTGGTGCTGAGCCTAGGCTCCCTGAACATTGTAGACAAAGATGGCAAAAAATCAGTAAGGAGGTGAGCCAATTCTGTGGAGCTTTTGCGGAGGCAGAGGGTGAGAAAGCTATTGGGATGAACGATGTAGACGTTTTACAAAATGCTCACCAAATCTACACGAAGCTGTACAAGAAGAAGTTTGCTATGGAGTATGCGTGGACTGTGCTACGATTTGAACAGAAATGGGGAAACCTAGAGACTATGAACCCCACCCCAAAGACAACCAGTTCGAATAAAAGGAAAGCTGATGATGCTGCTGGATCGACAGGTTCTGTCGTTGGTGAGCACGAGAGCAGACCTCCGGGCATAAAGGCTACAAAAAAACTAAGGAACAAAGGCAAAGCTAAAGCTACACCATCTTTGGAGTTTAGTCAGATGTTTGAGTTAAAACAGAAGGACTTGGAGGGCATGAAACAACTCCAAAAGATGTCTATTCTTGACACTCTCATTGCCAAGAATGAAACCCTAGACGAAGATGAAAAAGCGCTTAAGAAGAAGCTAATGGCGGAATTGTTTTAACTTAGATGAAAACCCTCGAATGTTTGTTTAACTATGCTTGTTTGCTATGTTTTGTAATGAATACTATGCTTGTTTGTTTGATGGTGTAATCGTATGTTTCTTATGTTTTTAATGAATACTATGCTTGTTTCTTATGTTTGATGGTGTAATCGTTTGATGGTGTATTTAATGAATACCTTATGTTTATGGTATATGTTTCTTATATGTGTGTTTATGAATAATATGATTGTTTGCTTTGGTCTAAATATATGTTTTCGTTATGATGATGTTTAATAACTCAGTGTGTTTTCCTTTTCAGGTTGAACAAGTCATGGATTGTTTATACGACTATGGTATAAACAGCCCTTTAGACGGTAGCAGCGATTCATCAGAAGAGGAGGCCGAGACTTGTTACTATCCTCCGGAACCAGCTCCTGCTATTGGTTTCACGAGTCTCTCTAGCCGTGTAGCTCAACCACTTCCTGCTAATGAGCCACAACTGAACCAGCTCAAGGACCAAGTGACCCAGCTCAACGACCAAATGATCCATCTCAAGTTACTTGTGGTCCAACTCAAGGCTCAAGTGATCCAACTCAAGGACCAAGTGATCCAGCTCAAGGACCATGTGATCAAGCTAAAGTAAATTTGTGTCATTATCAATTGTTGTTGTAAACCCGTGATCAATGTTGGTATTTGGATTTTTGTTTAGATTTCTCTCGTGATCATTTTCGGATTGTTGTTTTGGTCACATGTATTTGTTTTGGTCATGTATTTTCAGTAGTTGTTGTTAACCCGTGATCGGATTGTTTAGGCTTGGTATGTGGATTTTTGTTTAGACTTGATGTTTGGTCACATGTATTTGTTTAGACTTGATGTTTGGTCACATGTATTTGTTTAAGTATCTTTGGATTTTAGTTACAAATAGTTCGTCTCTCGTGATCAAATTCACATGCACCAAGCTCACACTCTCAATGTCCGAACTCACATGCACCAACTCACAAGCTCTATATATATGAGACGAGAGAACAACTCAAACTTACCAACTCAAACATACCAACTCTTCTCTCTTTTGTTCACCTTTTTTATTTTACTCAAGGTATTTGTAAAACTAAACCATTTTCTTCCTCTCACCAAAGACATTTTCTTTCTTAATCCTGTTATGGCATCTTCTTCCAACAATTTTCACTTCCATTATGATGCCAATAACGATAGTTTAAACCAATACTTTC
>NC_025699.1:30504419-30507839 GCF_000633955.1 Camelina sativa
AGGAAGGATTCGTATTCGGCTTCATTGTTGGACGCGCTGAAAGCCAAGCGAAATGACTGCTCGATCACTTCGCCTGTAGGAGAAGTTAGGCGGACCCCAATTCCTGCTCCCGTCTTGGAAGAAGCACCATCAGCGTACAATGTCCACGGGGCTTTGACATCGCCGCTAACCGAAGAGGCTAGTGGGAGTTCGATCAAGAAATCAGCCAACACCTACGCCTTAGCATNCTGCGCCTTAGCACAGGTTCGAGTCCGGAACTCGATGTCATATTCACTCAACTCGACAGCCCATTTGGTTAGCCGCCCAGATTGGCTCGGGCTATGTAACACCGTTCGAAGTGGCTGAGTCGTGAGGATTACGATCGTATGGGACTGGAAATAAGGCCGCAGCTTTCTTGCCGAAGTGACCACTGCTAAGGCCAATTTTCCATCATAGGGTACCTGGACTCTGCTCCAGTGAAAGACTTGCTGATATAAAAAGTTGGTCTCTGCTCCCCCCTTTCCTCACGAACTAAGACTCCTCTGACTGCACTGTCCGATACGGCTACGTAAAGGAAGTGCGGCTCACCGAACTCGGGCTTAGCCAAGACCGGCAGTTCAGACAGGTAGGCTTTGAGCTGAGCGAAGGCCTCCTCGCACTTCGCATCCCACAAGAAGTTTTTTCCCCCTTTCCGTAGTAGCTGGTAGAAAGGGAGGCATTTGTCCGTAGATCGAAAAATGAAGCGGTTGAGAGCTGCGATCCGTCCGTTAAGGCGTTGCACTTCGTGCAAGGTTCTAGGAGAACTCATAGACAGGAAAGCATTAATCTGCCTTGGGTTTGCTTCAATTCCCCTTTCTGTGACGATGTACCCTAGAAATTCCCCTGATGGGACTGCAAAGGTGCACTTCGTGGGGTTAAGCTTCATCCCGAACTGATCAAGGATATCGAAGCAGACTTTCAGATCAGCGAGGTGCGAGCCAGCTTCCATTGATTTCACAAGCATGTCGTCAATATAGACTTCCATGGTCTTCCCGAGCTGATGCTCGAACATTCTATTCACCAATCTCTGGTAAGTTGCTCCCGCGATTTTTAACCCAAAAGGCATCACTTTGTAGCAGAAAATCCCGCGGTCCGTAATGAATGTGGTCTTCTCCTGGTCATCCGGGTTCATTAGGATTTGGTTGTAGCCAGAGAAAGCATCCATAAAAGACATCAGCTCGTGACCCGAAGTGGACTCAACTAAGCGGTCAATATGCGGAAGTGGAAAGCTGTCTTTGGGGCACGCCTTATTCAGGTCGGTAAAGTTGACACAGACTCGTGACTTTCCATTCTTCTTTTTGACTACCACCGTGTTTGCGAGCCACTCAGGGTATTTTACTTCGCGTATCTGTCCCGCCTTCAGCAAACGTTCGACCTCTTTGTTAACGATTTCAGCTCGCTCAGGGCCCAACTTCCTTCGCTTCTGCTTCACAGGTCGGAACGTAGGGTCCGCATTCAGCTCGTGGGAAATAACTTCCGGACTGATGCCGGGCATCTCGTCTACGGACCACGCGAAGGTGGCCATTCTTTCTTTTAGGAAGGTTACCAGACTGGCCCGGAGCTCGCTATCCAATCCAACTCCGATCTTGATTTCCTGGTCCGGAAACTTATCATTGATGAAAATGGACTCAGTGAGGTCACCTTTTAGCTGTTTCCGAACTGGATTCTTGGAGACCTCGAGCTGTGGTTGCTATTGGATCAGGAGCTTGTGACTTGCAAGGTAACAGCTCCTTGCCGTCCTTTGACTTCCTAGGACCTCCCGGACTCCTTGTGGGGTCGGAAATTTGACGCACTGATGGTACGTCGAGGCCACTGCCTTCATCTGATAAAGCCAGGGAGTTCCCAAAATAACATTATAGGCCGCAGGTCGGTCGAAAACCGTGAACTCCACCATTTTAACAACTCCTTGAGTGGACACCGGTAATGTGATTGTGCCCAAAGACATTGACGTTTCGCTAGTGAACGAGACCAAAGGTGAGGGCGGTCCGACGATGTGCTCTTTCCCGATACCCATTCTGGTGAGCGTTTCAAGGAATATCAAGTCTACCGAACTCCCAGTGTCAATTAGGATTCGGCAGACTTCGTGATTCGCCACGTCAAGCGAGATGACGAGCGCGTCATCGTGCGGAGTGTCCAACCCCTCAGTTTCTTTCTCGGAGAAAGAAATTTCAGGTAGATCGCTTGCTACTACCTTAGCTCGCTTCGGCTGGGGACCAGTGAGCTTCCGCTGATGGTCTTTGATCACAGTGATGGAGTTCCGAAAAAGACCCGATCCTCCCATTATCACGTCGATTCTTTTTTTGGGAGCTTCATCTCCATCAGACTGCTTCGGTTTCTTTGAAGGTGGTGCATCCTCATCCACTTCAGGAACCGTTTTTTGCTCCAAGTCCTCGATTGTGACGTTTGGCATTTCTCCCACCACATATTTTTCTGCGAGGACGTGCATCAGCTTCTTACAGTCACGAGTAGAATGACTGTTGGTTTTGTGGAGCTCGCAGTACGTGTCCTCATCCCGGACCCATTTGTTACTTGGGAGTACACCACTCTTGGAGCACGGTGAAAATGGAGGTTTGGATGGTGAATTCTTTGGAGAATTCTTTTTGGGAGATTGAGTGACTGCGAACGTGCTCGGCCCGGACTTCGGAGTCGTAGGCGGAGTCTTTTTGGCGGGCGCTTCGAACCGTGGTTTTCCTGTTGGCGGAGCGTTTTGTTTTTGTGCGGCGGCGATTTTGTCTTCCTCCGCGATAATCCAGTTCGAAGCCCGGTGCAATGCGTCCTGAATGGTTGGGAACCGATTCACGGACAGCTCTTCGCGGAAGCGAGATTCGTGCCAGAGGCCATTCTTAAGCGCGGCCAGGGCTGTGGAGTCCGAGAGTCCGGGAATCTTGACCTGGATCTCCTTGAACTTTGTTATGTAAGACCGGAGAGATTCTCCAGCCTTTTGGCTTAAGTTCCAAAGCTGAGCGTCCGTCACCGCAGTTTCGATTAGGCTAGAATACTTTTTGACGAACGAAATCGACAGCTCGGTAAAGTTTGTTATGGAGCCAGCTGCTAAAGATGCGAACCAAAGCAGTACCGGTCCATTAAATGTTTCTGCGAACAGTTTGCAGTACCCAGCGTCTGCTTCGTGGGGCTCGAGATCCACACGGCTAGCTGTCAGCAGAAAAGTCTTGAGATGATTGGTCGGATCTCCTTTTCCCTCGTAGCTCGAGAACTTAATTTTGCCAGTATCCTTGATGCGGACCCGGGCTATTTGATCGGAAAAAGGAGTTCGCCTCGACTCCTCGATCACTCGAAATATGTCTGGAGCAGAAGTGGTTGCACTGTGCATCACAGACCGCATGTCCCGGATCTCACTCTGCATGCGGAAGATCTCGGGATTGGTAGCATACCCCGAAGTGG
>NC_025699.1:30508625-30512480 GCF_000633955.1 Camelina sativa
TCGACTCCTCGATCACTCGAAATATGTCTGGAGCAGAAGTGGTTGCACTGTGCATCACAGACCGCATGTCCCGGATCTCACTCTGCATGCGGAAGATCTCGGGATTGGTAGCATACCCCGAAGTGGAAATGTTTCCTTCGACGGGGAGAGGAAGGCGAACCGGGACCTCGGAAGGTCGGACGATGCCGGGCTGCAGCGGAGTGTGGCCACTACCAACCAACGGCGGCGCTGCTTGCATGTTGGTCTGAGGTGGAAAAGAATCTCCCAGAGTGGCATCTGTTGCTGCCACCTGCGAGGTAGAAGGTGGAGTCACACCGGAGAAATCCAAAGCGCGTCGACGTGGATTTTGTTCGGTGGACAGGAGATCGACCCGATCGGCGTACGCGCGGTGGGAGGCTGAGAGGTCTGCTACGGACGTCGTAACTTCCTCCAGACGAGTGGAGATTTGACCCTCCAAATTGTCGAATCGTTCAGTAAGAGCGGCGGAGGCGGCTTGCTGACGGTCGGACTTTTCAGACAAGTCCTGCAGGAGCTTCTGGATCACCTCCAAGGATGCCGCATTGGGAGAGCTGGTTGCCATAGCGGTGGTTGTGTGAAACGTACTTGCGTGTGAAGTCGGAACTGACGAGAGTCAGGCGATAACTCCCCTCCTTCTAGCGCCAAATGGGAGAACTGAGAACGATCTTCTCCTTCCGAAGTGATTTAAATTGTGGAGGAGCTTATCGCCGTAAAACAGTTCCGAACAGAATTGAGAGAATTTGAGAATTAGAACTTGTATTGCTATTGCTGGAAAAAATATCCGATCCCTTACAACTGACCCCCCCCCTTACATATTTATACCGACCAATTTATTACTAAATTAATGCACCATTAATAGGACGCGATTTGCGCGGCCTAATTAATCATCTTGAATGCGGGAATCTTTGACCGGGACCGAGCTGCGAACTGGCCAGCACGAAGCATCTCCGCGCTATCTTCCTTTCTCCGGGCTTGATGAGCCGATCACTGATTCGCTCTTGGCCCAGTAGACGAACCCGGCCTAGGCCCACTCACCTATTGTCCGAGATGGCAGATCGTGGGTACAACACGTAGGTGCTCCGACTGGACCGGTACTCACTGGTTACATCTCTGCTATTAGCTGGGACGCAGTGTTTTACATGTTGATGACTGCAGCTTTCATCTCTGGATTGCTTCTCACTAAACTAATCATAGCACAAGTCAAAGCTATATTGTTTGGATCAGAAGATGAAGTAGCTTCATCATCATCATCACCATCACCAGCAAGCAGAGCTCCCATTGATGTCCTCATTTAAAACTTTTAACAATTTCACTAGAGAGAGACATTTTTTTAATCTTTTAAAGTTCGTTCCTTTTTTTTTTTTACCAGCTCTGTTCTGTTAACATGATCAATGTCTTAATTTCTAAAGTTTGAATGAGAATAAAATTGACCTAATTTGATTGTAGAAAGCGATAAAACGGATCAAATCTGAGAAAAAGAATCTTCCTTTGATTGTTAAACTTGTATGAATTTACAATCCCGCACACACAAAGCCCCCGTTAAAAAGTATAACAAAAGAACGGTGGTTTGATAGGACATGAAAAGAGAAGATCTTGAAAATTCTGGAAATCGAAGATCCATTAATGGGCTTATTAAGGCCCAGTTAGAGTTAAAATTTCTATGGGCTCACTTTGATCCACATGTATCTACTGGAAGATTATGCACCTAACTATGGTTTGTAGATTGAAGAAATCTCTTAATGACATACAGTAAAAGGTGTTTTTGGTTGAATTGGGTCGTATTCAAATCTGTCGGCGTGTCAATATCAAATATCAAAACTATAGTTGTTTATTAATACTAGGGATCATGATCCGGCGCTCCCTTTTTATAAGAAGTAATTTTTTTTTTTTTTTGTAATTTGAGATTAATTTCTATTAATAAATGTATTCAAACAATTATATTAATATTTTGACATATTTCTGAAATAAATTATTTTGGTAAAAAAATGTGTTTTATAATAAATATTTGGAGAGCATAAATTTTTAGTAGTAAAAGTATTACATGTACATATTTGAGTAGCTTAAGTATTAGCGTTGTATATAACGTAAAACCTTTCAATACGATATAATCACCTTTTATGTTGATGATAATTTGGATATCTATACTATTAAAAGGGAAACATTTTTATACCGATTAGTTATCCAAATTATATATTTATAACAGTATAGATATCAATTCAAATTATGGAAACATTTTTATACCTAATCGGACGATAACTTTATGAATTCCTTCTAAATAACATGTCTATTAAGCATATATTTTTTTGCATGGGATTGTTTTAGAGCACTTACACAAATGAGAGGTATTAACCTTGAGCAGTTTAACCCTTACCAAAGGTGATCCTTATGAAGACAGTGATGCTTTTTGTAGTTATGTTAAGAAGTTGATTGATTTCTACCAAAAGCCAGGTTGTAACTAAACTTCAGAGGTTGAAGAAGAAGTTTGCTAATACTGTTAAGAACGCTGCCAAAAAGGGAAAGAGTGAAGATGAGGTTAAGTTTGTTAAGGATATTGAGCGTAAAGCTTTTGAATTGGCTAGAAATATTTGGGGAAGTAATGGTGTTATGAATTCTAAATCAAGGAAGAAGATTGGAGGAACCACCCCTGCTGCTGCTACGAATGATATGAAGTTGGTTCACTCTACTCCTAAGAAACCACAAGAAGGGCAAAAGCCGGAGAAAACAGAGGGGAAGTGTAGTGACCCTCACCAAGGGGTAAATTGCAAAATGAAAACCCAAGGCCAAAAGACCAAGAAAAGAAGCCAACAAGGAGATTAGAATAATTGTTGAAGGGGAGTCCGAGAAATTATGAGTAAATTGAGAAATGGCCGAGTTGACCGCGACGTACCATCCGAGTCGTCCGAAGGACCGAGAGTTGTCCGACGCGTACCGCAAAGTACCGGGAATTGTCGAGAAAGTCCGAAGGACCAAGAATTGTCGAGGATGTCCGAGGATTTACCAAGGATGTCCGAGAGTTGTCGAGAGTAGTCGACACTGTCCGGGAAGGAGAACCGAGAGTTGCCGGTAGCGTCCGAGAGGGAGGACCGAGAGTTGCCGGTAGCGTCCGAGAGGGAGGACCGAGAGTTGCCAATAGCGATCGAGAATTTCCGGAAAAATTAAGGAAATGGTGATTTATGAAAAATCAACCAATCAGATTTCATGCAGCTAGTGGATGATTATTTAAATCAAAGTGGAGATAGTGGAGTTAGTGGAGGAATTAAATAATTCAAAGTGGATTAGTGGAGCTTAGTGGGAGAATTAAATAATCCAAGAGAGCTAAGTGGGAATCAAGGTGTCTAACCAAGATGCTTCCAAGTGTTGAACTTGCTCTAATGAGGAGAGTGCATGCGACATGCATTGGTCGAATCCGCCGCCCAAAGCACTCACCACTTCGCTATAAATAGAGGCCTTGGGATCCTTAGAAGCAATTTTCGTTCATCTTTCTTTCCCTTAGAGAAAATAAGAGCGAGAGAGAGAGTTAGGGAAATAATTAGTGAGAGAAAGAGCTAGAGAGTGAGCAAGAGAGTTCTTCCCTTAGAAGTTCTCATCCGCGCGTGTTAGCGAAGTGTTGTTGTAGGAGCCGTTCGCGTCAAGTCCTTGCTAGGAGTCCGAGTTGATCGATTCTTCTCAGCTAAGCCAGGTGAGTTTCGAAGCATGTGATATGGCACATGATAGGTGGGATTTTGGGTTATTTTCGCTTAAGATTTATGGTGAAATCTAAGCATTTTCGTTGGGGTGTTGGGTAGATTCGTTTCTTTTCTTTCTAGATCGAAGTTCTAGGAAGTTAAGTCTCGTTTA
>NC_025699.1:30518820-30521352 GCF_000633955.1 Camelina sativa
GTGATTGCATGTTGGCTTGTGTGCCTTGCATGTTGCTTGTTTGTGTTGCATGTTGCTTGTGTGCATTACATGTAGTTGTTTGTAGCTTGCATGTAGCTTGTGTGCTTTGCAGGTTTGTTTGGTTGTGTGTTGAGTTTGTGCAGGAGAAGACTTCCCCAATGACCGTAATCGGTGCGGATTACGAAGACTCGGAGAGACGGGATTGCAGCCTTGGGCCGAGTACTACACGACGGTGTAGGCGAGAGAGCCTGTTGAGAGGAACTCGCATGTGATGTTCTATACTCGCGTGCCTTTGTGGCTGTGAGTATAGGTGTTCACGGGTATGGGGGAAGTGATGAAGTGAGGAGGTGACGAAGCGTTGAGGCGTTAAAGTGAAGGAGAGAAGAGTTGTTAGCTTCCGCATGTGTATACTTTGATAGTATACTTGGAGATTGCTTGACTAACTTGCATGTTTTATCTTGCTTGTTTTTCTTGCATTTTGGTTTGCATGTAGCAGTTGAGTGCTGCATGTAGTTGTTGTTTGTTTAGCTTGCATGTTGTGTGTTGCTTGCTGGGGTTGGGGTTTGGGTTTTGGTTTCTTGTTAGGTTGCCGAACTCACTGAGTGATGTAGCACTCAAGACTCCATATTTTGTGTTGCAGGTAACCTTAGTGGGAAAAGCCTTAGCGGGGAGCACAGGACGTTAGGCCAGCCGGTGTAGAGTTGCGTTGCCTTTGCAAGTTGTTGTTTCTTTTTGTAAAATTTTATTAATCGTATTTTGGCCTTAAGCCTGGCGCCATCTTCGTAGTAATGTTTTATGAACTGTTTTATGAAGTAAATAAAGTTGAAAGTCTTTGTATTTAAGTCGTTTAATTTTGAAATGGTTCCAGCCTTGTCCGGACCAACACAACGCACCATGCCGCGAGGGTTGCAAAGCCTAAGCAGTCTCGGTCGCGGGCGGAATTGTGCTAGGGAGGACCGGTCGGGAAGTCTGCAGCTTCCGTCCCTCGGTCGGATCACTCCGGTGCAGTTCCCATAGTGGCGTTCCGTGACTGTCCGTTGGCCTGCATGGTCATAGGACGGTTCGGGGGCGTTACAGGAAGGGTGGTCTCTCCATTGGTAGAGAGAATGCATTGTTCTTCAATGCTGAGAATTCGAGTTCTTGCTGCTTGGATGAATCCATAATAACAACGGTTTGGAAAAAAGTTGCTGATAGAGCAAAGAAGACACAAGTGTAGAGTCCACATCGGACGAAAATTAAGTCCTTGGGCAATATATATAGTATGAGGCAAACCTCCTCCTTTGAGCTAGCTTTTGGGAGTGAGTTAGGCCCATTACTAATCATCTAAATATATAAAGTTAACTTTGCTCACTTCTCCTTCCTCCACATCAGCATCCACCTAATCAATTTTTTTTTTTTACACAAAAAAATATTATTTTTAATATTCATTAATTGCATATTTATTAATTATAATTAATAACAGTAAAAATAAATAAAAAACAAATTAACTAAAATTAGTTAAATTTTAGAATAGTATAAACAATAATATATATTTTTAGTAAATAATAAAATTAATAACTATCTAAAAAATGAATTAAGTAAATTCAGTGAAAATTTTAAAATAGTAAAAATTATACTATAAATTTGTTTTAGTAATAATATTACTATTAAAATTATAACCAAAAATGATTATATTCTAAAATTTAGAATGGGTTAATGGGTTTTAGAATGTAAGTAAGATTTTAATGCATGGTAGAATAAAAAAAACAAGTTATGTAATTGTATTTATAAAAATCTAAACATGAAAATAAAATTGAAGTAAAACATTAGTTAAGAAACATATACCATAAAGATTTATTATTAAATTTTACTTATGAGAAAGATAATATTAATTACTTAACTTAACTTAACTTATAAGTTTTGATCTAAAACAAAGGGGCACACTTTTTTTTGGGAAAACTATGAAAAAGAATTTTGAAAAAATAATCTATATAAAAAACAAAATCAATGGTCAGGAAATATAGAAAAAATAATATGCAAGCCGTTACAAAAAATGGCATGTGATCTGTGTAGCATATCTCATAAGATGGAGCTATAATTTTATAACATGATATAAAATATATATAACAAATATAATATATATATATATATATATCTATATATAATCAAATGCTTTTAACCCAAAACATTGGAATTTGTTCAAAAAAAAAAATACCCAAAACATTGGAAAACAACATATTTAAAGTACACTATATTTTTTTTTAGAAGACGAAGATGGGGTTACATCACAATATTAACATCTGCAAATAGCATATGAGATTTTAGAAATATATGTAGTTTGGATTAATGAATAGATATTCATTGTGGGGTTTAAATGTTTCATCATTTAAGTATTTTTGACTTAGTCTGAAATTATATTATGAGAGATGATACATTTGGACAACCTCATTGTAGGGACATAGCAGTAAAACTGTTCATGAAACTTTGTGTATTCGCATTTAATGTTGGATATCGATATGTTTAAATGGTCTCTATAATTAGGTTAACGATCGA
>NC_025700.1:0-700 GCF_000633955.1 Camelina sativa
AACCCTAAACCCTAAACCCTAAACCCTAAACCCTAAACCCTAAACCACATGCATCGAGTCTCAGATGCATGTGGAACACAGGTTTGCCCGGTGTGCAATACCGAGGTTTTTGGGGAGCCAAACATCCATTGATCGGCGGAAGGGGATTGTCCTCTGCTTCTTCTTTTTTTGCTTTTATATGCGAGGCTCGTCAAGTAATTGTTTTAGTGTAGTGAAAACCCAAAAAAATAGTCTACTCACACACTATACTCTCTCATGTTCAGTCCTTCTCTGTACATGTAATTTTTCTTCTAGTTCAACTTTTGCTTGTCTGTGCTTTATATTTAACACTCACTCCTATTGTATACTAAATGCTGAGACAATGCAAAGTTGAATCCATCATGTCCCGGTCACTTCATCCTTCTCGTAGTACGAATATAAATTTACTTCAAGATTTGAGGAACAACGGACTTAAGGGACAAGGAAGGTAGAAGAAACCTTGTTGATATTAAAGGGTAAATTGTAATTGTATATAAAGAGAAACGAGGCAGTGGGATGAATACATGATGCCATAGTATGTACGTTACGTAATAGTAATATCGGTATCATCCAATTCCCCCGGTTTTGTTCCACATCTTTGACTCCCGAGTATTATGTGTATGTGCACACAGCATGGGTTATATAAGAGTTTGTTCCTGGAGTTGTTCCTGTGAATTGCAAA
>NC_025700.1:1616-7308 GCF_000633955.1 Camelina sativa
AAGGGAGCGCACCTTCATGAATTTGGAAGCTCCGAAATATTCTTCCTGCTGAAGACGTGATGTCTTAACATATCGAGAAACATAAGTAGCTTTCCCATCTTTGATGCGGACCCCATGTATCATCCTGCAAAGTTAACGAGACATGAAGTTGAGCAAAGAGGAAGACCATAAGGCTTAAGGATTCCATTTCTACAACGTATCTATCTATCTATCTATCTATCTAAAAAGATGAAACATAAGATAAGGTTTCTTCTCCGTATATAGAGGGAGATAAAAGAAGACGAAACAATTCACGTACCCATCTCCATCAAACCTGAAACGAGCAGATCATATAATAATATAAGTAAGGTAAGGAAGCCACCACCACAAATAATAATAAATAATTGAATATGATGGATGGTGAACTGTAAAATGGAAGAAGAGAACGTGCCAGTGATATCCAGCGACAGGATCAAACTTGGGATTTGGACCAACCCTCACAAATTCACCATTCATGCACTCCTGGGAGACCAAATTAAATGAGACGAGATCAAAATCAAATAAACCTCAGGGGAAAGGATAGAAGAGGGGGGAGGGGAAGGGGAGCTCACGGGAAGAAATCCATGGACGGGGAGATCCTTGACGGGGGGAGTTTCATCACGGACGGGAGCGAAGTTGCCGGAGAGGTAGTGGAGAGGGATAGCAGCATCGTGCATGAGCTTGACGACAAGTCCCTCGATAAGATCAACAAGCTTAGAGGAGAAACCCTTGGAGGGTTTAGGATTGACGGAGACGATGCTGCTGCCATCACTGAGCTTCTCCGCCATGGTTTAGAATTAGATTGCTGCAAGGAGAGAGAGTCAGGGAGAGATGGATTTTGGATGATTTTTATGCGAAGAGCAAGCAAGAGCAGCAGCATCTTTTTCTTTTGCGTCCTTTGGCGAAAACGCTGCCACGTCGCACCACAAAAACAATATTAAATAATATCTTTCTTTTCTGGCGGGATGGCCCATAATTATTTATAGTCTTCTTTGCTCCATATGATTGGCGGCCCAACAAAATAAGAATAGAAAAGCCCATATGATTTATACATATGATTTAAACACAACACAACCAGCTCAGTCGGTGATTATAATAATATACGTAGATACAGATTCAATTTAGCACATAAGATATCACCAACACTACAGACGAGACCAGATTACACAACATCTAAATTAAGCACATAAGATGACTTGTTCTCCAGCTTCGTAGCGCGGGGGCAATACATTCTGCACATTTGCAAAGACAACATCTTCTTCTCCACTCTCTGGGGTCCCACATATGGGAGAATCTAAGACGCAGTCTGGCATCGCCCTCAAGCTTTCTTCCAGCAACGATCCAACACTCTGCAATATACACATACAACTACAAACTTTTTCACATGTTCCCACAGACAGAATATATCAAGTCACTCACCCTGCACTCCTTGAATGCTGCGTCTGCTCTCCGCTTCCACATGCTATTTCCATTTTCTGAGTGGAAAAGGTTTAGCAGAGGCTGCAATCAAATTTGGAACATCTTCAGTTTTCACACAAGTCTTGTATTTCTTCTGTTCACAACACCTACTGCTTTCTTTGTTTAAACCACACGTACCTTCACTAAATCCCTCACATTAGGCCTCCCGTTTCCATGTGTTCCTAACACAGAGTCTCCGTATACTTGATATTGCTCAAGAACCTGTCCAACAACACTCAGATTTTTTGCAATTTTTTTTCTGACAGACAAAGCAACCTAAAAAGCTGAATATTTCCACAGAACCTGTCTGCGTGTAAGGCCACTACTTGGTACACCATAAACTGCAGTGTCAACATGTCCTAGCATCTGCCATGGGCTGTCAAGAATGGACATCGAATCAAGAAAAAGGGTTCTGATATAGAGAGCTCATACCAATCAAGCTAAATTTCACATACTTGTTGTATGCAGCACGTCCTACCATGACTCCATGAGCTCCTTCCTGCAGTGCAGCGTTTACCTTACAATCACAAGATTTTTCTCAGTCTTACCCTGGTCGGGCAGAAGAAAGCTAGTCCATCTTGGAATTCAAGATGGGTGGGTCACCTTCGATACAGAAGTAATGCCTCCATTAATTGTGAATCCCAAGTCCGGGAAGTCACGCACAAGGGCATAGTAATACTCATACCTGAACTACGTCCAAAAAACAGGTGAATTCAAGCAAAAAATAGATTATACACAGTTACAGGCAATCAAGAGGCAAGTTATGGTAAACATACTTAAGAGGAGGGATTCTCCGGTTATCAGCAGGACTTATCCCACCGAGCAGTGCCTTGCGTGAATGAACAATGAAATGCCTGGTAGGTGATAGAGTAGAAACCTTGTAGACAAAGTCACCTAAGAGTAAAGGAGAAGCAGTATTTAGTACAAAATCCATGCCCAATTCAAACGAGACTTAAAAGCAGAAGGCACTTGGAAGCAAAAACTCACAGAGCTCATCATAGGAATCATGATCATCTACACCAATTCGACATTTCACAGTAACAGGGACGTTGGTATTGGCAGCAATAGCAGACATTGCCTCTCCAACAAGCTTACAAAGAAAGCGTGGGAGGGGGGCACCGTTAAGAAGAAAAGAGCAGAAAACTACAGAAATCATGAGGAGGAGTAACGGACCTTGGGTTTGAGCATAAGGCTAACACCAAAGCCTCCATGGCCGGCAACCTTAGGACTGGGGCAGCCGCAGCTATCTCAACACAACAACAAACACAGTTAAGTTTCAACCAAGGGCAATAGCCAAGGAGAAAAGAAACAGAACGCACTTGAGATTGATTTCGTCGTATCCGTAAGCATTAGAAAGCTTAGCAGCCTTAGCAAGGTTTTCCACATTGCTACCACCGAGTTGGAGAACAATAGGGTGTTGTTGGGGAGAAAATGCTAAGAACCTGTCCTAAAAGTGCAGACGGAGGGACATGTCTAGCGTAGCGAGATTCAAAAGGGCATATTCCCGACCCGCTGATAAATAAATAAAAAAGAGTACCAGATTGGTCTGCTGGTGAACAAGAGTTTCAGCGGCAATCATCTCGGTGTAAAGCCAAGCGTGCTTCGTTATGAGGCGAGCAAGCGTCCGGTAATGATTATCTGTCCAATCCATCATCGGGGCGACGCTGGAGGGAAACTACAATGAGGACCGAAATCTCAAAAGAAATATACAGTGGGAAAGCAGAGTCGGAGAGAGCATGAAACCTGAAGTAAGGAGGAAGATAGGGAGAGGAAGCCGTGGAGAATTTAGCAGTTGTTTTAAGTATCGGATGAGAAGAGGAGGACTTGAAGAACATCTCTGAGACATTTGGTCGAACAGATGGTAGGCACCACATCGGGAGAAGATAACGAGAATCAAATAAAAACACTTGGAACGAAGCACAATCAAATTCAATCAGTAATAACAACATTGTGTTAAAGAGGAGTAGTTGTGATGGGTCTTGCTTAACTTGATAATGGCCCACTGGTAAAGCCCAGTAGCAAACTCTCTCGAATTTTAACAAAATTATTAAGTTAATAAGATAGATGACAAAATTACTAATAAAGATTGTATCATTCAGATGCTGTTGACACATGTATACAGAATTTTACATGTTTATATTTTAAAAAAATTATTTTCTAAATAAAAAATGAAAACTAACAAAATTAATATATTTGATTTTATAATTTCAACATATGTATTTTTGTAATGCATATATTAAAACATAAAATAATTCGAAATAAATTATAATTTATAGGAATGAATTTTCAGTTATTTGATGAGAATGTCTCTATGTTTTTATTTTATAAATTTCACTCATTTAAAATTGAGTATGACACGAGGTAAAATTAGTAATTATGAGATAACAACATAACAAATACATCTTAAATAATGTTGATTCAGATTTTCTTGTGAATTGTATTTTGTTAATTTTTTTGTATTTATGATTTTTACTAAGATACAGATTTGATATAATGTATTAATTGTGTCTCGTATAAAATATTTAGTTATATGCATTAAGATGAAATATATAATTAAACTTAAAATATGGTTTATTATGATGATATAGATATTAAAATAGTATTTCCAGTCCTATAAAAGTTTTAAGTTAAAAACACAAAAATTAATAAACAATAAATATTATGTCATTTATAAAATTTCAATCAATAGAAAAATATACCGCATAGTTCAAATAGTCATAAATTGTTATACTAATAGAAATTGTACGTAGAAATTAGAGAAAATATTATAAGATAGAGCAAAAGAAAGCCTTAAAATCCTTTATACTATAAAGCACAAGTCACTCTACCAATAATTATTTGACACATAGGCAAAAAAAACATTATTTTTACAAACAATCGTTAAACAAAAAAAGATCGTGGAGAAAAAAAAAGCAAAAAAGCAAAATTACATAATTAAAACAAATTCCTAAAATCCAGTTAACGGGAAAACAAATTATTTTCAAAAAATAAAATAAATAAAGGTAAAATTGTGGTAAAGAAAGAAAAACAAAACAAATTACATATCTATTCAACTAAAAATAAGTTAGTTGATCAATTAAATACCGACATGTGGGCAAGTTTATCAAAATTAAGCAGAAAATAAATTAAGAAAAAGAAAGTTAATTGATAAAAAAAAGTGATAGTTTTCCTTTTACTGCTACGTTCGATGGGAGAAAGAATACCATTCGCACTATTTTTTTTTTAATCTCTCTTCTTCTCCAATATCAGTTCTCTATTCCATTTTTTAATTTCTTCATTGATCCTTCTCCAATTATCACTAAAAACTAGAGAGAAAAGCCATTTTTGAGAAAGTCAAATCTTCATCTTTGAGGCGTTTGTGAAAGTAGAACGTCAATTCCAAAAATTTGGTGCCAAATGATCTTTAAGTACACCATGTTTTGGGTAAGGAACATTTTCCTTTTTTTTTTATTGTAGGTAAATTGTTTCTATGTTACAACCAAATAAGAAATAAATTGTATATCTTCATATCTTTAATTTATCTTCTCTACCTTAATAGCATATTTACTAAGTCAACAATTTATGGCATCTTTAAGATTTTTCTTTGGCTATCACTAATCTTTGTGTACAACTCTATTTGTGACATATTATAATTTAGTTAATGTGTGCCATGTAACTGTAAATTGGGTTTGTTAACCATAATAATAAAAAATTCTACAATTTTTTTTATTTTTGTAAAATTTATAATGTAATTAAGATATAATTTCGGTGCATAGCACTGAGTATAATACTAGTTGTTATATAATGGAACTGAAAGAATAATATAATAAAATATGAGAAGTTTATATTCAGTATTCAAATGTTACCAAATAAATTCTAAAAACATATATATTACAATTTAATTATTTTAAATAATTTTAATTTTTATCTGCGGTAATAAGGCGGACCTTTTCTAGTTATTTATAATGTGGATGGATGGGATGGATACTAGGCGACGACACGCGATAAGAGTCAAAAGATTGGGTGGTAGCAAAGGAAAATGACGTAAACGCCCACGTAATCTGGTCAGAGGGAAGGTGGCAGATGATGTAAATAAGTGAGTAAAGGGAGGGGAATGTGAGATGTTGCTTTTCCCACTCAGTTTGACTTGCAATATTCCTTTTCTTTCGTCTTCCTCGTTGCGTGCGTGATTCCTTCCTTGCTTTCGGATTATTAAAAAAAAAAAAAAAAAAAAAAA
>NC_025700.1:8112-8711 GCF_000633955.1 Camelina sativa
GGTACTCTTCTTTGTTTCCTTTCTCCTCTTGTACGCTTTCGCACATGAATATTACCACTTCATTTTCCGATTCTCAAAAACCCTAATTTTTTGTTTTTTTAATCATCATCTCTCACAGCAACTAAAAAAAAGGGATGAAGAGACTAAGATCCAGCGACGACCTTGATTCCTGTAATGATAAGAATGTTGACGAAGAATCTCTCAACTCGGACCGCCCCCACCGGGGCTTCTTCCACAAGTCCTTCTCTCGCGACCGCGACCGCGACCGTGAACGCGGGGAAGATGCCGGCTTCTCGAGAGGTTTTTCGCGTAGGCGATCCAATCGGGACTTTGATAATCATCGAAGGAAAGAGCCGGATGCCCGGTTCCATCGATCTGAGAGCGCTTGTTTCTCGAGGAGGGCTTTTCCAAAGGGATTTCGTTCTGAGAGGGAGAGGCCCAACAGGGAAGCTAGTGTCTCTTCCTGGAGGAGGTTTGGTGGTCCTGGTAATGACTTTGGCGTCCAAGACCGTGATAGGAGACTAAGGGACGCTGAGAGGGATAGGAGTCTCATATCCCCTTCTTGGTCCAGAGACGATCAATCCAAATTCAAGCTCCTC
>NC_025700.1:10103-15023 GCF_000633955.1 Camelina sativa
CGACCGCGACCGTGAACGCGGGGAAGATGCCGGCTTCTCGAGAGGTTTTTCGCGTAGGCGATCCAATCGGGACTTTGATAATCATCGAAGGAAAGAGCCGGATGCCCGGTTCCATCGATCTGAGAGCGCTTGTTTCTCGAGGAGGGCTTTTCCAAAGGGATTTCGTTCTGAGAGGGAGAGGCCCAACAGGGAAGCTAGTGTCTCTTCCTGGAGGAGGTTTGGTGGTCCTGGTAATGACTTTGGCGTCCAAGACCGTGATAGGAGACTAAGGGACGCTGAGAGGGATAGGAGTCTCATATCCCCTTCTTGGTCCAGAGACGATCAATCCAAATTCAAGCTCCTCAATTCCAGAAATTCCCGCTCCAGATCCAAATCTCTTGCTTCTCCTACATGGTCCAAAGATTCCGGGAGCGAGCAATCCAAAAGTGTTGGCAATGTTGTCAAGAAAAGCGAGGATCAAGTCCTGGGTTCTAGCAGTAGCGAGATGGAGGAAGGAGAGCTTGAGCCTGACCCTCTACCAGAGACAGGGCTTGCTCCTCATAACACTCAACAACAACCTTCCTGCGCTGCTGCTGCTGATCATAATGACTCCAGAATTGATAGTAGCATCCAGGAGATGGAAAAATCAACCGCCGACACCGAAAGCAACAGGGAACTCAGTCATGTGGGTGGTGTTAGGGAAATGGAAACGGCTGAGAGCATGACGGATCAGAAAACTGTTGAGGAAGGGGAAAATGTGCCTGAGCATGCCAGTGACACCATGCATGTTGATCAGAACAACATCAATGATACTTCTACAGCTTCCGCTAGTGAACACGAGCGTGGAGATGACACAACCATTCCTAGTGTCAATGAGATTACTGATATGGTCGATGATAACGGTGATACCAGTGACAAAGAATTCAAGGAGAACCATGAAGTGAAGTTGGAGGAAAGTCTGTATCAGGAAGTCCCTGAACGGTTTCAGGTAAAAGAGTTTAAGGAAGTTAAGGATATCGATGGTGATGCCAACGAAGCGGAAGTTGAAAGCACTGAATGTGTTGAGGAAACTGCTCTAGCGAATAGAACGCCTGCAGAATACATTAGCATTGTATCGGATAGCTCGGTCTACAAACGCAAGGATAAAGGCAAAAGTTCTGATGTCCCACTTACTCATTTACTTGGCAATGCACTCTTTTCTGAAAAAAAGTCTGAGGATCTCTCTGAAAGGGATGAAGATGAAAAAGATGACAACTTCAGAGGACCTAGTATTAGAGGGTTTGAACTGTTCTCTAGTTCTCCGGTTAAGAGAACAAATAAAACTGAGCAGTCAAGTGTTAGTAAGCCCAAGAATGAGAAATTGTTGTTGGAGCCACTGGATCTGTCACTTAGCCTACCAGATGTTTTGTTGCCGATTGGTGGCCAGGATACTAATCAGCCTCTGGGGTCACCAGTCCGTTCTGGAAGTGTTCGGTCTTTGACAGACACGTTTTGTACCAATTCTGATGGCTTCACCATGTCTATGTCCTTTTCAGGTTCCCGCTCTTTTAATCATAATCCAAGCTGTTCGTTGAATCACAATATTGGAGATAATGAGCAGTCAGTTCATAGCCGACCTATATTTCAAGGTATAGATTGGCAGGCACTTTCTCATAATGATTCAAAGTACAACGAGGCTATAGTCTATCAAAGACTGATGGAAAATGGAAGCGGTTCAGTTCAACCTCAAGCAATGAAAGGCATTTTAATTTCTGGTCAAGCTGATGAAGAGCATCTTAGATTGACTGATGAGAGCTCTAACGCAGCTAATAGACTTGAAAAACAATTGAGTTTCCAGAAAAGTATTGATGCTAGATTAGCTTGCCCAAGAACCGGCTCTCTTGAAAATGGTTCAAAGTTTAATGTTGAGAAGAAAAAAGCCAAGGACTTTTTCAGTGGTAGCAATTCCTGGATAAATGGGCTGGAATCTGGTGGGCATGATTTTTTTGAGACGGTCATCGGATACATTCTCTCAGATCCAATGCATCTGATGACCAAGAGATTTCATGAGATGCCCACTCGATACATAACTAGCCTGAAGGAAAACATACGGCAGATGATGCTGAACATGGATAAGAATGTACAACTTGGTGCTTTTCAAGATGCTCTGCAGAACAGGACTGATATAACAATGGAATTGCTTATAAAATCTCATCGTGCTCAGTTGGAGATCTTGGTCGCACTGAAAGTTGGGCGTCCGGATTTCCTTCAGTTGGACAACAGCATCTCGTCTTCCCAGTTAGCTGAGATTTACATGAACATGAGATGCAAGAATATTTCTTGTAGGGTTTTGGTGCCTGTGGATGAATGCGATTGCAGGGTTTGTTCAAGGAAGGATGGATTTTGTAGTGCTTGCATGTGTCTAGTGTGCTCAAATTTCGATATGGCATCCAACACCTGTAGCTGGGTTGGGTGTGATGTGTGTCTTCATTGGTGCCACACAGATTGTGGGATAAGAGAATCTTACATCCGGAATGGGATCAATGATGCTTCTGGTGCTCCAGGAATTACTGAGATGCAATTCCACTGCGTCGCCTGTAACCATCCCTCGGAGATGTTTGGCTTTGTCAAAGAAGTGTTTCTGAATTTTGCCAGCGAATGGAAGTTTGAGCACTTTTGCAAGGAACTGGAATATGTCAAAAAGATATTTTCATCAAGCAAAGACTCTAGAGGGAAACAGTTGAGACAAGCTGCAGATGCGATGCTGGCAAGTTTGAAAAGTAAATCAATAGGCCTTCCTGAAGCTTGCAATCGGATATTGGGTTTCATTTCAGGTGCGCGAAATTTTGTTTAAATTGTGAGCTTTATCTGGATTTTGTATACTATGGCTTTTATCTATCTGTGTTAGTATAGATGATCACACGATGTGCATGTGAACACACATTGGTTAAATTCTTGTGATATATCTGCGCCATATAAAAATGTTCATTGCTGATCATCGTCAGTCGATTCTTTGCTTGGTGACTGCAGACTGTGATTCATCCACTCCTGGTGAAACTTCTGTGCCGTTCAGATACGAACAGCCAAAACCCAGGCATGAGAGGGGAAGCCCTAGTAAGGACACGGCGTGGCTAAGATCAGTGTGCTCAGATAAACCGCATCATCAGCTGAAAAGGTCCGCGAGCGTAGCGGATGTGTTCCACAGAGAGACACAAGCTGAAATATGTGGAGTGGAGATTGGATTGAAAAGGGGATTGCCAAAGGAACCTCCTCATTTCGAAGAACTGGAGAGCATCGTGAGGATGAAGCAAGCAGAGGCAGAGATGTTCCAAGGACGGGCAGATGATGCAAGAAGAGAAGCAGAGGGGCTGAAACGAATAGCAATAGCGAAGAAAGATAAGATAGAGGAAGAGTACAAGAGGAGAATAGGGAAGTTGAGCATGGAGGAGGCAGAAGAGAGAAGAAGGTGGAGGCACGAGGAGTTGAAGGCAATAGAGAGAGGGCAGAGAGAGTTCTATGAAATGAAGATGAGAATGGAGGAAGAGATGAGTGGGCTTCTCACCAAAATGGAAGTGACAAAGCAGAGTTTGGCCTTGTAACATTTGTAGTAGTAATCATATGTAATGTACACACAATCAATCATATGTACCTTAAGTTCAACGTAAGGTCTTGTCTTTAATTTAGAGATAAGAGTTTTAGGTCCGACACATGTACAGCCCGTGCCATTTGTTTCAATAGAATTATAGCAAACAGTAAATATATAACGACAATAAGCAAATGCCCATCATAGTGATACAAAACCAGTGAGGTGTGAAAAGATAACTAACAGATTAGACTCCTCTCGTCTACACTCAGCATTGCCTATCTCCCAAAAGGACCCCATTTACAAATGTGGTTGCTGGTTAGTTCGCAGCTGGAGGTTTGAAGTCTATCATCTCCCTTATGTTCAACTTGATGGATGGCCCCATTGACGAGCATATGTGCGCACTTTTCCAGTAAACTCCTTTTGCTCCCTTTGGCTTGTTTGTCTCCACCGATTTCTGCATTTATCATTTACTTCCCCCTCTTCATTTATTGTATTTTAAACAAACAGATATACATAATGAGAATGGAGTATCAGCGTACCACTGCCGCAAGGAAGTTTATGAGAAGGTCATCCTCTGTAAAATTAACTTTCCCAAAGGGGATGTGAACAATCCCAGTTTTGTCTGCTCTGAATTCTACTTTCCCCTTTTTGAACTCTTCTATAGCCTGAGAGACGTATGCATCATTAAGCCATGATCACCAGAGTCAGGAAAAGATGTTGCAAAGTAGGCTTACCTGGGGAATGTTAGCTGTGACCGTGCCAGCCTTGGGGTTGGGCATGAGTCCCCGTGGGCCAAGAATCTTTCCCAGGCCAGCAACCTAACCGCAAAGTTCAAGTATGTTAGGAAATAGGTTACAACTATCTCATGTCACAAGACATTCTTTGCCAAGCATGGCGTTTAATATTAATGCGCTCGAACAACTAGAACCTTAGTTGATCAAACAAAGAGGCGAAATGAGTGGAAACCACACACCTTGACCATCATATCTGGGGATGCAATCAACTTGTCAAACTCCATGAAACCTCCTTTAATTTGTTCGATCAAATCCTCACTGCCCACAATATCTGCCCCTGCATTTTTGGCTTCATCGACCTTCTCACCTGGATGATCAGCATGGAAATGGGTGCAAAACGCCAAAGATTAAGAGAAGAATAAACCACATGATTTCGAAAAACACAAGAAAGAAGTCCCCCATCCAATAAAAATATGGTCAAGCAGACAAAATTTATCTACAGAAGCACTGGCTGAAATATCTAAAACAATGACTGAAAACATATACTAATAGACATTGACAAATGCATACCTTGTGCAAGAACAGCCACTATAACAGTCTGGCCAGTTCCCTTAGGCAGGCTCACCTATAGACGGATCAAAA
>NC_025700.1:15482-25282 GCF_000633955.1 Camelina sativa
AAAAAAAAAAAAAAAAGGACAAATGCATTGAGATACTGAATGAGAATGAAGCACAAGTACACACAGTGAATATCATATCATATCGATAGAGCAAAGATGAAAGCTGACCGTGGCACGCAGCTGCTGATCGTTGTACTTTGGATCGATATTGAGACGGAAATGGGCTTCAACCGACTCCAC
The DNA here is from genome assembly GCF_000633955.1 of Camelina sativa. Taxonomy (NCBI): domain Eukaryota; kingdom Viridiplantae; phylum Streptophyta; class Magnoliopsida; order Brassicales; family Brassicaceae; genus Camelina; species Camelina sativa. The sequence goes on from NC_025700.1 coordinate 15,663, forward strand.
GAATCTTGTGTTAGCGGTTTGTTTAAGCAAAGATATAGCAGTCGTCACGTCATACTCCTTTTTGGTTTCCCTCAGCTTTTGGATTTCCAAAAACCTCTTCGACCTTGTCTGTCAAATGGCAAAAACATCAAAAACAAAAATTGAACATTAATTAATTAATTATGGCCAAAAAAAAAAAAAAAAAAAAAAAAAAAANAAAAAAAAAAAAAAAAAAAAAAAAAAGAATATATTTAAGGATAGATAGAAATCAAAAAAGAAGCATACTCTATCTCTCTTAAGAACCAAAGCTGCTTTTCCTTTCTTAGGCTTGGGCGGATCAAGGACGGCGGTGGCGGTGGCGGTCTGCTCCGCGTCCTCCTCTGTGTCGAGGTCAGCCTCTGCGGCCACGGCGGAGACAACAACCTGGAAATATCGGTTGGAAGCTCTATCGATAGCAGCAAATCTTCTCTCCCTGGAACCCCCGAGGAGAAGAAGCGGGACGCTTAAGTTGTTGGGTCTGGGGCTGGCAAAAGAAAAAAGAGATGGAGTAGGGGTAAGCTCCTGGGAACGAGTGGATGCGGCGGCGTATGCAAGCATGAGAGATGAGTGAGAGGCGCAAGAAGCCATTGTTAGAGAGGAGGAGGAGAAGAAGAGCAGTGAGTGAGTGAGTCTGCCTAATGCCTAATCCACTCCACGCCCAAAGGGGATAACAAGAGGGAGAAGACCCTTCCCCTTTTTTTCTCTTTCTCTTAGCTATTATACCCTGCCTGATGGTGCACCTTCGCTACCGTGTTCCTATTTTAAATGACACCTGTCTTATTCTAGACCATACAATATTACACGCGTGTCCTCTTCTTTTCCTTCTTTTTCTTTTTTTGACTTCAACACTCTTCGTCCTCCTCTTCTTCTTCGTCCTCCTCTTCTTCTTCCCGCCCACTCGAAGAAACCCTTCCTCCTCCTCTCCTTTCGAGAGGTAACTTTATCCAAATTCCGATTCCTTCGTTTTCTCTTCACTTTCAAATTTCCTGTGCCCCGATTTTGTGCTCATCGCTACCCTCTGCTTGCTGATTTTGATTTTGAATTTTTTTTTTTTTTTGTTTGGGGGGTTTTCACTGTAGATTGATAAGGACTAAGGCGCGATGTCTAACGTAACAGTCTGCGCGCGATTTCGGCCACGAAGCTCTAAAGAGTTGCGAGATCACAGAGATGGTGTCTGTGTTCGAGGCATCGACGCTGAAACCTTCGTTTTCCAGGTTTGTAATCGGACCTTGCCATGTTGTGGTTGATTCATCTTATTATTTATTATTGTCTAGCCACATTGAATCCGTCACTGGTTATTCAATTTTCTTGCGTGTAGGATGACAAGGAAGACGAATTAACATTCACCCTCGATGGAGTTTTTTATGAGGACGCTCCCCAAGCTGCGGTTTATGAGTTTCTGGCTCTGCCGATCATGAGAGGTCTTTCCTGATCTAAACATTGCTGGATTAAAATGTAATGAACACTTTTGATTTTGCTTTCTTTGGTTTCCTTCCTTCCTTTGGTCTTTCAGACGCTGTGAATGCTATAAACGGAACAATCATCACTTATGGACAGGTTTGTTCTCATGATCTCTTTCCCCTACCTGGATTGCTTTCAGTATTCAAGTTTGTTATTATAACTTTTGATCTTTTCGTTTTTAAACTATGCAGACAGGGGCTGGGAAGACATATTCCATGGAGGTCACCTAAATAATCTTCTTGATATCTATTTGAGTTGTTCCCTGTAGTACAAGGACCTTTCCTTCTTAATAAACTTGGTTTTCTTCTCTTCTATTGATTTAGGGACCAGGCATCCAAGACTGTGATGATCACAATAAAGGATTACTTCCAAGAGTCGTCGATGGGATGTTTGGTCAAATCAGCTCTTCCAAAGATATTGCAAATTACACTGTTAAATTGTCTATGGTAGTGATCCAAGCTATTACTCCTCCTTACAATCCCTCATGTATAAATATATCTTATGTTCCTTTGTCTCTTGTAGGTTGAGATCTACATGGAGAAAGTCAGGTAATGTTTATGCCTATACCTCTCTCTCTCTAATCCCTTCTAGGGTTTAGCCAAGCTTATCGATAAATGAATATATCTCTCATTTTCTCAGGGACCTGTTAGACTTATCTAAAGGAAACATACAGATCAAGGAAACTAAAACACAAGGAATACTGTTGTCCGGCGTTACAGAGGCTAGCTTCATTGCCTTTATGTCTTCTGTTTGTGTTGAGAACAAACTTTTACTGCGTAGGCAAGTTTTAATTATTCGTGCTTCAGGTACCTGTATCAGATTCGGCGGAGGCATTACAACATCTATGCGTAAGATAGCAGCTACCCTGAGTTTCTTGATTGCCTAATACTATCTTCTTATTTCTTATTTCTGATGTCAATTGCCATTTCAGGCTGGTTTAGCTAACCGTGCAGTTGGGGAAACCCGTATCCTCTTAGCTTATCAGCACTTGTTCAGTGTTTCCACATTTAATAGATAGTGATATAGTGAGATAAAGATTATGCTCCTCCGAGAAAAGTTAAAACTGATTGATTAGTCATCTGGAAGAATGTTTCCAGTTTAACAATGAATGGCAGAAATGAATATGTCCAGCAGTAGAAGCCACTGCGCTTACTTGTTCACAATCCAGCAGGATTCAGTTAAAGATAAGAGGTAAATTCTTTTATACAATTAATCATGAAACGCTGATGCAGCTGTAAAGGTGGAACTTATATTTTTTTGGTATGTAAACAGGGTGAAAACAGGAAAACTGATTCTTGTCGACCTGGCTGGCTCAGAAAAGGCAGACAAAACTGGAGCAGAAGGTAGGGTTCTTGAAGAAGCGAAGACGATCAATAAATCACTCTCAGCTTTGGGGAACGTGATAAACGCTCTCACTAGTGGGTCATCTAGCAAAGTGAATCACATACCATATCGTGACTCCAAGCTTACTCGCATCCTACAGGATGCCCTGGTTAGTATCTCTTCTCAAGCTGATTTTATTTTATAATCCTTCAGCTTGTTCTCAATTCTATCGTGGTTTCTCATGCCACAGGGTGGGAATTCTCGAATGGCACTGCTTTGCTGTTGCTCACCTAGCACTTCGAATGCATCTGAGACGCTCTCAACCCTCAGGTTTGGCATGAGGTATGCAAAGTGCATCTCAGTGTAACACTAGATGGCCAGTAACGTTTTCGTTTTGCATGTGTCACATTATTGAACGTGTTTAAAACATAGGTTTGCTTCCAATTGTTGTACAGGGCAAAGCACATAAAAGCATCACCACGTGCCAGTGAAGTAAAAATTGCGAGGTCACAGGAGGAACCCTCCTCGGTAACCAAAGATGAGAAATGTGGGAGGATCCTGGAGAAGGTTAAGATTTACTCAACAGCCATTTTTTCTAGTATTCGGAAAAATGGATCTAAAAGATAACATATGCATTAATGTTATTGTATACAGATGAAAGAGAGAATGAGCAACGAAGACATCAAAATGCTAGAAGAAGTGCTCATACATGAAGGGATCATTTCCAGCCTAGATTCAATGGATGAAGTGGAAACAGCATATGAAGATATTGTATCAAAAACTATACAATCCTTACAGCAGGCCGTTGAAGAACTCCAACTGAAAGTGAAAAAGGTAAACTAGAGTGTTTGAAGGGGTTCATTTACATAATAGTGTATATATATAATTAGAGAGTGAGGGTGAGCATGGTCAATGATGCAAGATTTCCTGTTGTTTTCTCTTTGCAGTTAGAAACAGAAAAGAAGGGTATTAAGGAAAAAGCATTGCGCAATGACGAACCAGGTCTGGTTGGAAAGATGTCAAGCTTCATCAGTTCTTGGTATGCATCTTTCTTTACGTCCTAACTATTTTGGTAAAGTAGAAGATGTGGACAAGTAGATGGTAAGGAGATAAGTTGCTCTTTTTAAGTTGTGAGAGCAAAACAGGTATTAACATTCAAAGTAATGAAATAGTAGATAAAGAATGGATGGGGGAGAAATAAAAGCTAATTAAGAGAGAGACATTACAATCTTATATGGAATATATCTAGTAACGAGAGGTGTCAGGGAGAGGAGTGTCATTGAGGAAGTGAATGAAGAGTGAAAGAGAGCGTTTTGGCTGGAAGCTGGGAACTTGATGACCAGCCCCTCTGACGGTGGCAAATGTCAACTTCTCTTTGTACTCCTCTGTGTATCCACCCACCTCGCCCCCTAGGTACCATGGATGCCAAGCCGTTTTGGCCGTTAGATTCATCTTCTTGAGGGAGTATTTGGTGGACGTCACCGGAATTCTCCCGTCCATGTCTCCGCTGAACACCCAGACGCGGACACCCTGACCCATCAGCCCCTTAATGAGAGGAATCATTGTGGTAGGACTGTCGTTCCACTTCTTAATCACACTGCTGCACGGCTGCCACTCGTAAGGCAGCTTCGTAGCGTTTGCGTGCAGGGCCGCTTGGACTTCCGGTCTGTTCAGGTAGGCCTGCACATAATGGTCACTGCACGGATCAAACTCCCTTATTGTGGTTCCTCGTTTGGGCCTGCGGGTGAGTGTGGAGTTGAGGCACAAGGGAGCGTATATGTTGTAGATGTCTAAGTAATACGTGTCCATGTCGATCTGGTCAGACACCACCGCGCACTCCTCAGTCATTACACTCGCAGACTCTGTCTTGAGATCACAGCTGTTCTTGAGTGTAGCCAAAGAATCTTCAGAGATCAAAGCGTGACTCTCAAAAAAGTCGTACATACCCATCAAGTCAGTTTCGTCGTTGATCACAGCATTTCCTATCAGAATACCCTTGAGATTGAGAAAGCTCCGGTGATGGAGAAGGATAGTATGTGCAAGTTGTGGAACATAGTGGCCGGCATAGCTCTCACCGGCGATGTACAAGTCCCTGCCTTTGTACGCCGGGAACCTCTCAAGCCACTTTACCAGGAAGATGTAGTTATCAGCCGCTGTATTCCTGTCCCCGTGCTTCTCCATATCCGACGTTGTGTTGGTGTACGAGAACCCCACTCCCGCCGGGGATTCTAAGAACAACACGTTCGCAGCTGCAGCACACACCGTTTGATTATTCTCCTTAACCACACAAGAATCGTTTACCATCTTATTACTATTATTTATTTTTATTTAAAAAAAAAAAGAGAAAGAGAGGTACCATTGTTCCATGCATATCGGTTTCTAAAAAGCGTTTTGCCGTCGCTGTGCACTCTGAACGGCCCAAGCTCTTGTAATGCTCCATACGCCAGTGACGAGCATCCCGGTCCTGTTTATTTCGTTAATTATATATCTCCAATACATATAGTATTTAGTCACGCATATTTTTGTAATCAAAATCTCGAATTTGTTGACAGAGCTAGTTAACTGCCGAGATATATTATTATAAATGCCCCTGATGAGCAACTATAAATAATGGAGTAGTATTAAGAAAAGGAAAAAAGAGTACATGGGAACTATATAGAAAATCCATGTCTATAGATAAAATACGTAGTGGCTGAATAATTCACAAGTAGAGCTGTGCAACAAAGCACGCCGAGAAATCCTCAGCATGTGCCAGTTTTGAAACACATCGAGAAAGGCAAATCATTTTTCTTTTTTCTTTCTCAGTTTTCGATTGGGGCTGTATCTTCTGAATATAATAATAGACTATTGGTGTGACAATCATTTTTAAAAGAAAAACAGAGAGGGAAGAAGCAGGCTAGGCATATGGGGTATGGTCCTCACAATTATAATATTTCGTGCACATATAGTCTATGATAGATTTAATATACAACAGAGAAAAAAAAAACAAAGACATCCCCTTTCGATCAAACTAACATTCTTGTTCATCTTTCTTCTCTTTTGCTATGAACTTACTTACATGCATATATACGCATTTATAAATAACTCCATGATTAACTAAAAGATGCAAAAAAACCGAACCAAAGATAAAAAAAAAATTATGAAATGTATGGACAATGAAACGTACCGCCGTTGAGCCATAGAAGCAGAGGAGAAGAATCCTTAGACTTGGACGCTTCCACGAAATAGTAGAAAAAGGAACGGCCCGCGGATTCATTGACAGTGACATAGCCGCCGTATTGATCGAAATCAACGGGAGGCTGTCCGGGCAATCTCCGTATCAGATCTCTCTTTCTTAACTTTTCGTGATTCGAAACACTCGGCAGCGAAGACGGTTTCAAATCCTTAACCACCTTGAAATGGCTTGTATCCATGGTGGACGAACCCACCCCTCGCTTCGACAGGTACAGGCGGCTCAGAGCGTGCACTTGGTTGCTGCATTCGATTCGAGACGACATAGACAGTAGTAAGAGTAACAACACTGATGCGATTACAGAGTAGCCCTGTCCTTTCCTCGTCATCTTAAGTGAAATATAGGGTATGGGAAGAAGGAGAGAAAGAGAAAGTTTTGGTTTTGAAGAAGAGACAGTTAAATGAAACACGAGTGTGTGTGGGGGTTGGGTTTGCTTCTTTAAACAACTTTCTTCTTGTTTTTTTGGGTCAATTTTCATTTTAATTTTTATTGTTCACTCATTTATGTTTGGGTCAAAACCTCTTACTATATATATATTTGGACGTCAATTTAAATTATTGTATGTTTCATCATTTATGTAATACTGTAAGAAGTTATCTACTATTAGTATTATTTTCTCTTGGAAACTTAATCGACAGCAATGGGTGACGACCTATACTAATCTTCGTTGATATATACTACTACTGTACTGTATATGGCCTTTGATTATTGGTTTTTAGTGACTATTTCTCCTTTTTTTTTTTTTTTTCTTCTTACAAACTATAAAAGTTGGGAGGAATATGCATTCTTACCCTGATAAACTAGCTAAAACCAGATGAAAAGAAAAAAAAAAAAAAAAAAAGGGAGGAGAAGATGTCAACGTCTCTGAGCGATCATGTTATGCCATGTGACCGTGACTCGATAACCTGATGTTTTCACACTTAATTATTCCCTCTATTGTTGTTTCTCTTGTAACACATATATTTGATTTTTTTTGATAACTATGTGAATTTTCATTAACTTGAAGTTGCAGAAAGATTACAAAAGCCTTGATACATCTCCCATCCCTTGCCCAGAAAAATAAAAACAAGAGAGGAAAAGCTGAAGAAATTGAGTAGGAATACCTAGTCAAACTTTAACGAGAGCAAAAGCAGATCCTTAAATTTATTTTTCCTCTTTTTTTGCCAGAATGGCATCTCTGATTTGTCTGTCTAGACCTTTGAACAAGATCTGAGCCTTCGTTGCAGAGTTGTTGTGATATCGGTTGTTTCGTTCCCTCCATATAGCTTACAGAGTTGCTTGGGCCGCTAGACGACGCAAACATCGTGGTACAGTGCGATCGTTTATATCCAGCCAGGCGGTGAATGCTTCCCAGGTGTGAAAAGAAAACGGCCTGTAACCAAGCCTCCTAGTCACTACAGACCAAATTTCCTCACTGACTTCACACCGAAGGAACAAATGCTCTCTTGTTTCTCGGTACAACCCACATAAGCAGCAGTTAGGCTCGATTTGAAGTCCCCATCTAACCAATCTATCTCTAGTTGGTAGCCTATCTTGGTGCGTTAGCCACATCATGAAAGCATGTCGAGGAATACCTCCTTTGAACCAAACCTGCTCAGTCCAATGAGGTGGATCCTGTCTTGGTCGCAAAATTTCCCATGACTTTTTGGTAGAGAAAACTGAGAGTTCCTCTGTGTCGCAGACCCAAAAGTACATGTCTGGTTCATCAGTGTCAGGTGGAACATTTATTGTTGTAAGAAAAATATGTAGTTCCTCAGCCTTTGGTGATCTTGTTGGTCTGAGATTCCATCCCATCGAGACCAAGTCTGCGCAACTTTTGCATGGATTGGAATTCCTGTTTGTGCAGGACCCGTGGGACCTAGATAATCAATTAGCGAGTCATATGGTGTCCAAGAGTCGTACCAGAAGCTAAGTGTCGAGCCATTACCCAGTCTCGCCTTTAAGAACTTTCCTGCAATGTGCCTGAGATTCAAGAGGGTCTTCCACGTCCAGGATGTAGTCTTTCTTGCATCGATGGACCAGAAACTAACATCTTTTATTTTTGTGTTTTTCATCCAGATAGCCCACAAAGAGTCTGTTGCTGTAAAGAGTCTCTAGATCAATTTTAGACACAGAGTCTTATTCCACTGAGATAAGCTTCGAAGCCCTAGACCACCTTCTTGTTTAGGGAGAGTAAGTTTGCAAGAGTAGGCGACTCTTGCTGTATCTTTTTTAGTTGCGTCCCCACCCCACGTGAAATTTAGTTGTAACACATATATTTGATGTTAACTGCAGGCAAGAAAAGCTCACCGTTAAAAAAAACCATACATAGAGTTACACGCATGATATATCCACGTTGGGATTAATGCTCTACAGTCTACAGTGAATATTTTGTTAATTTCGATCTATTTTTAGTTCCCTTTGTTATTTATTGTTTCATTCGTCTTCTCCAAGTAAAAAAAAACCTTTGATTCTACAGGAATGTATAAAACTATATATATAAATCTTGAACTGAGAAATGATACGAGTGGAACATGGGATTTTCGTGTCCGAGAACCCCACTGGCCAGATCCGATGTTTCAGCACATTCCTTGACAGTTATATTTCGATATTTTAACAAATCCCATTAAGCATTGACCACTTTTTTTAAAATGATCGATCGATGATAAAATAAGATTAAAAAAAAAATAAGACACTATTGGGCCTAGTTGTTGCGATTCAAAAACTTGGGGAGACTCCCTATGGGTTGGGCCCAAAGTAGGTGGGTCTTAGGCCTGAAAGATAAGATGGTGTGACGTGTCATGAATAGAATGGCTCACAGAACCTTAGGCGAGTGTCCGAGATTACCCTTACACTTACGAGTTACGAGGGCGAGAGTACAGTTTCAGCCCTCTGATGAGATGTTTCATTCTAATATAATATATCTATAATGGTAACTCCTCTTCCCTTGTAAATTCTTCTTCTTCTTCATCGTTTCATCAGATCCCAAAATTACAAATTCAGTCAAGTTCGCACCCCTACCCTAAATCCAATCTCCGATCGGCCGATTGATTCCACTCCTGCTCCTCCGTTATGGCTTGCATCAAGGGGGTGGGCAGATCCGCCTCCATCGCCCTGTCTCCCGACGCTCCTTACATGGCCGCCGGAACCATGGCCGGAGCCGTCGATCTCTCCTTTAGCTCATCCGCCAATCTCGAGATCTTTAAGCTCGACTTTCAGTCTGACGATCGCGACTTGCCTCTCGTGGGGGAAATCCCCAGCTCCGAGCGCTTCAATAGACTCGCCTGGGGTAAAAGCGGATCTGGATCCGAGGAATTCTCCCTTGGTCTTATTGCCGGCGGCCTTGTCGACGGAAATATAGATCTATGGAATCCTCTTTCTTTGATCGGGTGCGTTTCCTTCCTTGATCACTGTTTTTTTCTTTTCGATTCGCTCATTGTCAAATTCCGAATTTTCATCTCAACAAATGTCTTCTTATTTTTTTTGCAGCAGCTCCCAGTCCAGTGAAAGTGCACTCGTTGGACATCTTTCAGTTCACAAAGGCCCTGTGAGTAGTTGTCTCCCTGCATATATTTCTGGTTGCTTAACGCTCTCACGCCTCCTCATT
>NC_025700.1:25459-26606 GCF_000633955.1 Camelina sativa
CAGTTTCAGCCCTCTGATGAGATGTTTCATTCTAATATAATATATCTATAATGGTAACTCCTCTTCCCTTGTAAATTCTTCTTCTTCTTCATCGTTTCATCAGATCCCAAAATTACAAATTCAGTCAAGTTCGCACCCCTACCCTAAATCCAATCTCCGATCGGCCGATTGATTCCACTCCTGCTCCTCCGTTATGGCTTGCATCAAGGGGGTGGGCAGATCCGCCTCCATCGCCCTGTCTCCCGACGCTCCTTACATGGCCGCCGGAACCATGGCCGGAGCCGTCGATCTCTCCTTTAGCTCATCCGCCAATCTCGAGATCTTTAAGCTCGACTTTCAGTCTGACGATCGCGACTTGCCTCTCGTGGGGGAAATCCCCAGCTCCGAGCGCTTCAATAGACTCGCCTGGGGTAAAAGCGGATCTGGATCCGAGGAATTCTCCCTTGGTCTTATTGCCGGCGGCCTTGTCGACGGAAATATAGATCTATGGAATCCTCTTTCTTTGATCGGGTGCGTTTCCTTCCTTGATCACTNTTTTTTTTTTTTTTTAATTATCTCTATTGATGACATGAGCCGAGGAAGCATGATCAGTGTTTAAAAATAAATAAATAAATAAATTCCGAATAAAATGTTGGTTCATCTCACAATTTTTGCAGCAGCTCCCAGTCCAGTGAAAGTGCACTCGTTGGACATCTTTCAGTACACAAAGGCCCTGTGAGTAGTTGTCTCCCTGCATATTTCTGGTTGCTTAACGCCATCACTCCTCCTCATTTGATCTTTACTTTTTGGCTTTTGTATTTTTTTTTAGGTTCGTGGTCTTGATTTTAATGTTAACAACGCAAACCTTCTTGCTTCTGGGGCTGATGATGGTGAAATTTGCATTTGGGACTTAGTAAAGCCTTCAGAGCCCTCTCATTTTCCACTTCTCAAGGTATGTATACCTCCACGGAACAGCAACCTTCGGTTTTTCCATTACCTTTACTCTCACAATTGCACCCAATTCTTTCGAGCCAAATTTTGCAGGGTAGTGGTTCTGCTTCACAAGGTGAAATCTCTTTTATTTCCTGGAATAGAAAAGTTCAACAGATATTAGCTTCTACCTCATACAATGGGAATACTGGTGAGTATTCCCTTTCTCTATCTGATT
>NC_025700.1:26808-29426 GCF_000633955.1 Camelina sativa
AACATATCAGATTGTGGCTGAGTTACCTGCTGGCAGCAATTGGAATTTTGATGTTCATTGGTACCCAAAGATACCTGGAGTTATATCAGCATCTTCATTTGATGGGAAAATTGGCATCTACAACATCGAGGTATCTTGGTAGTTTCACCTTCATTTTTTTTTCCTTATGTGAATGTAAACAATGTATGAGGCATAATAATTAATGAGCCTGTGAATATAGCCCTATTGACTGTTTTCCTTCCTACAATTAATTTTGATTTTGGTTGCCCAGTTTGTTGTTCTACTGGAGATCGAAAGCTTTAGGATTTAATTTTATGTACTTTCCATTTGAGTTTTACCTTATTAGAAGAAATACATGTCGAAACTCTTGATCTCCCATTTCCCCACCTAGAGTGAATTAAAAGATATGTATTCAACATTTTTGGTGCAGGGTTGTAGTCGCTATGGTGCTGAAGAGAATAATTTTGGTACTGGTATTTCCATTTACACATTCTGAACATTTTGTGTACTATTAATTACTTTTATCGTTTCTATGTTGGAGGATGAATAGCAAGAGAACCAAATTCTTATAATCCTCTTTCTGCAGCTCCTTTAAGAGCACCAAAATGGTATAAGCGTCCGGTTGGTGCATCTTTTGGATTTGGGGGAAAGCTTGTATCGTGTCATGCTAAGGCTCCTCCTAAGGGTGCTTCGAGCATTCTATCTGAGGTAGGTATATAGAGATAATTATTTATTCTGTTATACCCCTTTCGTCGTCAATTCTAATTTGACTAAATCCCATGGTCAGGTTTTTTTGCACAGCCTGGTAACAGAACAGAGTTTGGTGAGTCGAACTTCTGAATTTGAAGCTGCAATAGAAAATGGAGATAAGACTTCTCTAAGGGGTTTGTGCGAGAAGAAATCTGAAGAGACTGAGTATGTCCATCCTTGTGATTGATAATGTTCATATCCTCCCTTTGGAAACTCATCAAACCACTCAGTTTTGGACTGTTTTGATTCACTGGTTTTGTAGATCCGAAGAGGAGAAAGAGACATGGGGATTGCTGAAAATCATGTTTGAAGAGGAAGAAATTTCAAGGACAAAGTTGATCAGCCATCTTGGCTTTACTTTGCCTATTGAGGAGAAGGATCAGGCAGTAAATGGGCTCTCCTCAGATCTGAATGGCATAAGATTAGAGGATACTGTGGCGCATGCACTGGAGCCTGAGGACAGTAACGAGGCAGCTGCATTTGCTATGGACAATGGAGAAGACTTCTTCAACAACTTTCCTGCTAAACCGGATACACCCGTATCTACATCTGCCAAAGATTTTATGCCCCCTGACACAGATTTTTCTGTCAAAGGAGAAGAAACTCAAGAAGTGCAAGAAGAAGAGGAAGAAAGTTCTGACCCAGTATTTGATAATGCGATCCAGCGTGCTTTGGTTGTTGGAGATTACAAGGAGGCGGTGGATCAGTGTATATCTGCAAATAAGATGGCCGATGCTTTAGTTATTGCTCATGTTGGTGGTACAGCATTGTGGGAGAGTACTCGTGAGAAATATTTGAAGACAAGCAGTGCGCCGTACATGAAGGTAAATGTATATTCCTTTCCAACTTGATATGTAGGTAAGTGCCATCTGCATCCCTGTTTGTGGTCGCAAAATTTATAAAACACTGTATGTTTCAGGTTGTTTCTGCGATGGTGAACAATGATCTCAGGAGCCTTATCTATACAAGGTCACATAAGTTCTGGAAAGAGACTCTTGCTCTCCTCTGTACTGTAAGTTTCTTGAACTGAGTAAAAAATACTTCCAAAAGAAAGGGAATTTACAATCCAGTAATCCATAAAGGAAATGTGATCTGCGTTTACATGTCATACTGAACGAATTGCTATCACTTCAATTCTTTTAACTACGTAATGTGATATGTTATTTCTGTGAACTCGTGAACCAAGATGAACAACTCGTCAGCGTGACATGATGCATTCCACTGCTATGCTATTATGGTCACTATAAAACTTCTATGTAACGAATGCTGATCTTATATTCATTGGCAAACAGTTTGCACAAGGAGAACAATGGACCACGCTGTGTGATGCCCTTGCCTCAAAGTTGATGGCTGCGGGTAACACTTTGGCTGCAGTTCTGTGCTACATTTGCGCTGGCAATGTTGACAAAACAGTAGAAATTTGGTCAAGGAGCCTTGCAAATGAGCGGGATGGAAGATCTTATGCTGAGCTGCTTCAAGTGTGTATCACTTTCTATGTTTTGCGCATAAATTTTGTTGGGCTTCCCTGCTCATATTTTTTTTGCCCTTATCTTATAATAGGATCTTATGGAGAAGACTCTTGTCCTTGCTTTGGCAACTGGCAACAAAAGGTTCAGCGCATCTCTATGTAAACTCTTTGAGAGTTATGCTGAGATACTGGCCAGCCAAGGGCTTCTTACAACGGCAATGAAGTACTTAAAAGTTCTGGATTCTGGTGGCTTGTCACCTGAACTTTCTATATTACGTGATCGTATTTCTATGTCTGCAGAACCTGGTGCGTATGCAGTTGTGTTTTGATTAATGTTTAAAAGAGTTAGGATGATAATTTTAGCTTATCATTTTATATTGCATCTGCAGAGACTAACACT
>NC_025700.1:29461-40693 GCF_000633955.1 Camelina sativa
CATCTGCCAAAGATTTTATGCCCCCTGACACAGATTTTTCTGTCAAAGGAGAAGAAACTCAAGAAGTGCAAGAAGAAGAGGAAGAAAGTTCTGACCCAGTATTTGATAATGCCATCCAGCGTGCTTTGGTTGTTGGAGATTACAAGGAGGCGGTGGATCAGTGTATATCTGCAAATAAGATGGCCGATGCTTTAGTTATTGCTCATGTTGGTGGTACAGCATTGTGGGAGAGTACTCGTGAGAAATATTTGAAGACAAGCAGTGCGCCTTACATGAAGGTAAATGTATATTCCTTTCCAACTTGATATGTAGGTAAGCGCCATCTACATCCCTGTTTGTGGTCGCAAAATTTATAAAACACTGTATGTTTCAGGTTGTTTCTGCGATGGTGAACAATGATCTCAGGAGCCTTATCTATACAAGGTCACATAAGTTCTGGAAAGAGACTCTTGCTCTCCTCTGTACTGTAAGTTTCTTGAACTGAGTAAAAAATACTTTCAAAAGAAGGGGAATTTACAATCCAGTAATCCATAAAGGAAATGTGATCTGCGTTTTCATGTCATACGGAACGAATATGTTTTCTGCTATCACTTCAATTCTTTTAACTATGTAATGTGATATGTTATTTCTTTGAACTCGTGAACCAAGATGAACAACTCGTCAGCGTGACATGATGCATGCCACTGCTATGCTATTCTGGCCACTATAAAACTTCTATGTAACGAATGATGATCTTATATTCATTGGCAAACAGTTTGCACAAGGAGAACAATGGACCACCCTGTGTGATGCCCTTGCCTCAAAGTTGATGGCTGCGGGTAACACTTTGGCTGCAGTTCTGTGCTACATTTGCGCTGGCAATGTTGACAGAACAGTAGAAATTTGGTCAAGGAGCCTTGCAAATGAGCGGGATGGAAGATCTTATGCTGAGCTTCTTCAAGTGTGTATCACTTTCTATGTTTTGCGCATAAATTTTGTTGGGCTTCCCTGCTCATATTTTTTTTTGCCCTTATCTTGTAATAGGATCTTATGGAGAAGACTCTTGTCCTTGCTTTGGCAACTGGCAACAAAAGGTTCAGCGCATCTCTATGTAAACTCTTTGAGAGTTATGCTGAGATACTGGCCAGCCAAGGGCTTCNAATTCATTAGGGACCATCTCACAATGCATACCCTGCTCCCCCGGGTCATGGTCCATATGCACCTTCTGGCCCTTCACAATTTGGGCAATATTCTAACCCTCAAATTCCCCAAGTTAATGCCCCAGCACCTGGGTCCATAGGATTTACGCCCATGGCAACTCCAGGAGGAGTNAATGTTTAAAAGAGTTAGGATGATAATTTTAGCTTATCATTTTATATTGCATCTGCAGAGACTAACACTGCAAACACTCAGCCTCAAAGCACCGTGCCATATAATCAGGTTTTTTTTTTTTAATAAAATTCTGCAAGTAGTTTTAAATTGGAACTTAGAACTCTCTTGAAATCCATTGAGCTTTTACGGATAACATACTTAGCCTTTACTTTACTGTGGCTTAGGAGTCAACTCTGGCGCAACCAAACGTTCTTGCTAACCAATATGATAATCAGTATCAGCAACCATACACGGATTCATATAACCTATACGTCCCTCAATCTTCACATCCACCCATGCAGCAACCAACTATGTTTATGCCTCACCAAGCTCAGCCAGCTCCGCAGGTTTCTAGACTTTTGACTCTGTTGCATTTCTTTTTCTCATTTTTCCTTGCATCATCATGCATTAACGATATCCTTATCTAGCAGTTCTCAGATGTGTAGATTAGAAATTTTTCCGTTTATCTCATTTATTTGTATGAGGGTATTGGTCAAGCTTTTGAGATATCACGGCATCTGTAATATGTATTTGGTGCTCAAATGCATAGTCGCTTTATTGTGTGAATTTTTGGGTCATAGTATCAGATGGATTATAGGTATCTGGTTCGGTGGCCTTAAAAACAAAAAAATACTCCTCAAAACCGAACAGCTCATTCTTAAGAAAAGGATAATGTTGATTTGCTTAGTTCAATTATGTAGACTCTAAATCCTAGGTCGTGGAATTATTTGTGGTGGGAAACCTATAACATCATTGCTTTGGCCAACTTTTTGACTATGGTGTCTATATGCAGCCATCTTTTACTCCTGCAAGCAATGCTCAGCCATCTATGAGAACTACTTTTGTTCCTTCAACCCCCCCTGCACTGAAGAATGCAGACCAATATCAGCAGCCAACCATGAGTTCTCATTCGTTCACGGTATGTGAACTTTTGACTCCAATGTGTTTGATGTTTCCCGCAGTAGTTTAACTAAGCTAACAGCTAATTCATTAGGGACCATCTCACAATGCATACCCTGCTCCCCCGGGTCATGGTCCATATGCACCTTCTGGCCCTTCACAATTTGGGCAATATTCTAACCCTCAAATTCCCCAAGTTAATGCCCCAGCACCTGGGTCCATAGGATTTACGCCCATGGCAACTCCAGGAGGAGTTGCTCCAAGATCTGTGCAACCAGCAAGTCCTCCAACACAACAGGCAGCCCCTACACCTGCAGCTCCGCCACCAACTGTTCAAACTGCAGATACTTCCAACGTTCCAGGTATGTGAACATCAGCACTATATCTGTTTCGATTCTGACAAAAGTCATATATTGACCACCTCTCACAAACTGATCCAGCCCACCAGAAACCTGTGATAGCAACGTTGACTAGGCTTTTCAATGAGACATCGGAAGCACTGGGAGGTGCACGTGCGAATCCTGCCAAGAAGCGTGAGATAGAAGACAACTCAAAAAAATTAGGTGCTCTGTTTGTGAAACTCAATAGCGGAGATATCTCCAAGAATGCTGCCGACAAACTTGCACAGCTTTGTCAAGCTCTGGACAGCAATGACTTCAGCGCAGCCCTTCAAATACAGGTAAGCTAGTGAATTCATCTCTTCTCGTTCCTTGCTATTTGGAGTTTACTAATCAGTCTTTTTTTTTATCGACTCAAAAACAGGTACTTCTGACGACCAAGGAATGGGACGAATGCAACTTCTGGCTGGCAACACTAAAGNGCCTTAAAAACAAAAAAATACTCCTCAAAACCGAACAGCTCATTCTTAAGAAAAGGATAATGTTGATTTGCTTAGTTCAATTATGTAGACTCTAAATCCTAGGTCGTGGAATTATTTGTGGTGGGAAACCTATAACATCATTGCTTTGGCCAACTTTTTGACTATGGTGTCTATATGCAGCCATCTTTTACTCCTGCAAGCAATGCTCAGCCATCTATGAGAACTACTTTTGTTCCTTCAACCCCCCCTGCACTGAAGAATGCAGACCAATATCAGCAGCCAACCATGAGTTCTCATTCGTTCACGGTATGTGAACTTTTGACTCCAATGTGTTTGATGTTTCCCGCAGTAGTTTAACTAAGCTAACAGCTAATTCATTAGGGACCATCTCACAATGCATACCCTGCTCCCCCGGGTCATGGTCCATATGCACCTTCTGGCCCTTCACAATTTGGGCAATATTCTAACCCTCAAATTCCCCAAGTTAATGCCCCAGCACCTGGGTCCATAGGATTTACGCCCATGGCAACTCCAGGAGGAGTTGCTCCAAGATCTGTGCAACCAGCAAGTCCTCCAACACAACAGGCAGCCCCTACACCTGCAGCTCCGCCACCAACTGTTCAAACTGCAGATACTTCCAACGTTCCAGGTATGTGAACATCAGCACTATATCTGTTTCGATTCTGACAAAAGTCATATATTGACCACCTCTCACAAACTGATCCAGCCCACCAGAAACCTGTGATAGCAACGTTGACTAGGCTTTTCAATGAGACATCGGAAGCACTGGGAGGTGCACGTGCGAATCCTGCCAAGAAGCGTGAGATAGAAGACAACTCAAAAAAATTAGGTGCTCTGTTTGTGAAACTCAATAGCGGAGATATCTCCAAGAATGCTGCCGACAAACTTGCACAGCTTTGTCAAGCTCTGGACAGCAATGACTTCAGCGCAGCCCTTCAAATACAGGTAAGCTAGTGAATTGATCTCTTCTCGTTCCTTGCTATTTGGAGTTTACTAATCAGTCTTTTTTTTTATCGACTCAAAAACAGGTCCTTCTGACGACCAAGGAATGGGACGAATGCAACTTCTGGCTGGCAACACTAAAGCGAATGATCAAGACCAGGCAAAATGTGCGGTGATTATTTATTTTCTGGGTTAAACGAAAATTTTATAAATCTAAAGGAGGGACGTTTGTATCAGACTCCTTTTGCTTTCTTAATTTTGTTCTTTTAAAACGGCGTTGCTGCTCCAGTCTTTCTCATTGGTGAACTCATCTGCTGCATCAGTTACTATTTTGTTTAGATAAGATAGAGATGATCAGATTGCTTAACATTCTCATGTTTTTGGATGTTACTTTACCCGACAAGTTTGTTCGTCTCTCTTTCTGTGAATTTTGTTAGATTTTTTTATTCTTGGTGTTATATTATTTCATAGAGGAGCAATATGGTTATCCACTTGTCATACTCGAAACATGAACTAAGAAAAAGAAAAAAAAAATAACGTCAACCGCTTTGTACTTCGCAAACGCCTTCTCGTTGATTTTGCACCTCTTAAATTCCGGGAAGGAGAGCAAGACCCCAGTGGCGAGCATGAACAAGACGGCAAAGTCTTGGTTAACGGTGAGGGAAGACTGTTGACGAAATTTTCTTGAGGGTAACTCTTCGGGGCTCACTGTTACCTCTATTACATAACCTTTCTCTCGTTTACAGAAGAGACATTTACAGAGGGACCCTAGGTCGATGACTCACTATAAATATCAAGGTCATTGTCAGAGCTCGGGATCAGAGAGAAAAAAGCAATTATTATCGTATTAACTGCGATTAGATCTTTGATTGTATTTTCCGTAAACTCTTACCTTCAATTCTATGTTAATAGAAGGATCAGCTCCGATTTATCCCCATTAATATTTGTATTATTTATATTGTCGATTTCATACATCAACAGTCGGGAAAGGAAGACATCGTTCCAAACGAGGGCCCATGCATTTTCCTATATACCACAAACGTCGAGAAAGCTACCGGAGCTGATACCCATTTTCTGGGGAACTCCAACCATTTTAAACTTGCCTTGTACGTGGTCGGCTGCAGGATCTCTTGACCATCAAGTTCCATCGTTTCCCTCCAAAAATCATGAAGTGAGGCGGCCATGTAGGCCTCGTTGAAGTGAGGCCCTAGCTCTAGAGACTAGACTCAAAGCATAATGGAACCAGTCTCTTTCTTTCTCAACCCATATTTTTGATAAAGATTTGACATTTATAAATTAACTCACTATTCCTTTTATTTTATAATCCAATTCGGCACGAACAAACCGGGAGGGGGGATAACGCTTCAGTCTCTTAGTACAACAATCTGATTGCGTTTTTATAAGCGCTTGATTAAACCATTCTTTAGATCTAAACAATTATTTCTTTTGTTTATCATGATTCCAACGAATATGTTTAAGTACAAATCTGCGTAATATACCTTGGGTAAGAAAACAAATTTGCAAAAGGAGGCATTTGTGATCAACGCATACATAGCCCCTCCTTGAATATACGATATGCATATGCATCATGATTCTCGGTTAGTTTTGCGGATGAATTTTTTCATAAATGTCAAAATAATACTATTTATATTGGGATTTTTAGAGTTTTTGTTTAGTTTTGATACATATATTTTAGATCAATATTTAAAATTAATATGGTTAAGATTAAAATTAAAAAAAAATTAGATCAAAGCATGGTTATTTTAGTCATTATTCTAATCAAATTCATTTAGATGAAAATGTAAATAAACCAAACAAACACATTTCCATTCAAATGCATCATCCAAATGAACCATTTTTTTCTTTGTTTGTTGAGTCATTTGACATTCAAATGATTCATTTGGATGAAGATTTTGAATGAATGATTTGAATGAAAATGCTAAATGGTGAAACGAACATGACCTAGGTAGGTCGGTGGTTCATGGATGATTAGGAAAAGAAAGGAGTATTTTTTTACTAAGTACAATATGACACTCTTAGAGCATGTACAATATGAAAGAGGTTATGAAAGTCTTCCACCAAACCTTTCAATCAAGAAAAAATATAATAATAAATTAATTTAATAAGAAGAATTCTCAAAAAAAAAAAAATTGAAAATCTCTCAAAGTCTCATGTTTGAAAGTGAAAGACTCTTAGACCCAGATGTGGAGCAGAGGAGGAATCCATCAATCATATGCTTTTCGAGTGCCCCCAGCTCGACAAGTTTGGGCCCTATCGTCAATACCATCCCCTCAAATGGTATTCCCATCATCATCCATATATACTAATTTGGACTTTCTGTATGGGACAGGGAAAGATTTCGGTGCACTAGAGCAAAATCTGAGAATTTTTCCTTGGCTGATGTGGTACATTTGGAAAGAACGAAATAAAAAGTTATATGAGAACATTTCAGAATCTCCATTTGAAACTCTTGAGAAAGCAAGCCATGAAGAGGAAACTTGGAGGTTAGCCAATAATCGACCTAGTGCACCCGTCCTGGGAGAAACTAGCGCACCCCTTTTCCACAAGATTCTCTTGTGTGCTTTATAGATGGTTCATGGCATCCGAAGGAAGAATGAAGTGGAGATGGGTGGATCTTATTTGTCGGGAATAATTTGATCCATTTGGGACTCAAGGGATCGCGCAGAAGCCTCTCCCCACTACATGCAGAGCTGGATACCCTCACTTGGGCAATGGAGTGCTTGCTGGCCTTGGATATGAAGAAAGCTTTGTTTGCCACAGATTGCATGGATCTTATCACAATGACGACTTCTGAAGAGGATTGGCCTACCTTCACTTCCGAGTTGTCGAATTTAAACTCTTTAGAGATGGTTTTCTAGATTTTAATATTAGATATATTCCTCAGAAGGAAAATACCCGGGCTGATATGCTTGTGAAATGTGCAAGAAGGCGAGGGTTTTGTTTCTCCCATGTAATTTCATCGGTACCCAATTGGCTTTCTCTCGAAGAAAGTTACTTCCGATAAGTTATTGTATGGGGTTAGATCGACAAAAAAAAGAAAAAAAAAAGACTCTTAGTGCAAGTCCAACAGCAGCAACGCTGTAAGGTTTCTTAAATATATATATATATATATATATATTAATCATATATTTATATATTTATTTTTTATTAATAGTAACCATTAAAAAAGTAACACCAAACTATTTGTTAAGAGAAACGTTTCTTGACTAAGCAACTTAAGTATCAATTCTCTCATTTTTTCTTCTCTCTCATTATTATATACTCCCTCCGTTTCAAAATATAAGATGTTTTAGATAAGTTTTTTTGTTTCATAATATAAGATGTTTTCAAGTTTCTATGCAACTTTTAGATTAGTTTAGTATTTTATATTATGCAATATTGTTTCTGATTGGTTGAACTTGTTAAAAGTAAAGACTTCTTAATCTCTGTGCTTTAGTTAAAACATGAAAACATCTTATATTTTGAAACGGAGAGAGTATATATTTTTAAACAACGCTGTTGATTAGCATCTCCACTGGAGTTGCTTAATGGGTTGTTCAATATTTTTATGGTCCAAAAATAAATCAAAAACCTCTAAATATGGTTTATTTAACACATAATCGTTTTTTCAAAGAGGAATCAGAAGCAATCCATAAGACACGATAAGTGTCAAACTCTCGTTAGGTAACGAGAAAATACAAAAACAATCCCTTGAATCGATTGTTAAGATATTGATACATGGATTATACAAACTTCTTACCTAATACAAAAAACAATCCCTTGAATCGATTGTTAAGATATTGATGCATGGATTATACAAACTGCTTAACTAGGCTCCTCTTAACCCAAAAGCCAACAGAGAGAAGATGGCTCAGATCATGTTCGAGACCTTCAATTCTCCAGCTATGTATGTCGCCATTCAAGATGTTCTATCACTTTACGCCAGTGGTCGTACAACCGGTTAGTACATTGTTGACAAAGTTTTGTTTTCTGTTTTTAGTCACTATGTCCTATGTCTTATTTGATCACAGTGAAATGATGTTCTTTAAGTTTTGTGTTGGACTCTGGTGATGTTATCCTTCGTCTTGACCTTGCTTGTCGTGACCTCACTGATTACCTTATGAAGATCCTTACCGAGAGAGGTTACATGTTCACCACAACAGCAGAACAGGAAATTGTGAGAGACATCAAAGAGAAGCTTTCCTTTGTTGTTGTGGATTATGAGTAAGAGCCCCTCCTCACCAAGCGTATGACAACTTCAGAATATACACCACTCATTGAACGAATAAGAACAAAGTTTGGCAGTTGGACAGGGCGGTACCTCTCTTTCGCGGGTCGGCTCCAACTTATTAGCTCGGTAATATATAGCTTGACAAACTTCTGGATGTTTGCTTTTCGATTGCCCAGTGTATGTATAAAGGCGATAGATGGTATGTGCTCTGCTTTTTTGTGGTCGGGACCTTCCTTAAATGTGAAAAAAGCAAAGGTTTCATGGAATGATGTGTGTCTCCCCAAGGAGGAAGGAGGTTTGGGTTTACGCTCATTAAAGGAAGCTAACACGGTGAGTTGCTTAAAGTTGATCTGGCGACTTTTAGCATCAAATTCCCTCTGGGTTGTATGGCTTCGGACTTACATGCTCAGACAAGGTTCTTTTTGGTCTCTTAAGGCAAACACTACTTCTGGTTCCTGGATGTGGCGCAAGCTACTTAAATATCGCCCTTTAGCAGTCAATTTGGTTCGGTATGAGGTTAGGAATGGAGAAACAGTCTCCTTTTGGCATGATAGTTGGTTGCCACTGGGATGCTTAATTAACATTACCGGGCCAAGGGGTACTATTGATATGGGAATCACTCTCCATGCAACGGTAGCGGAAGCTCTCTGTCACCGCCAACGAACGCACATAGTGGAACACCTGAATCAGTTCGAGACAGCTCTGGCAAACATTCGCAGCAGAGGACTTGTTGAAGAAGCAGACGTAGTCCTCTGGAAAGGCAAAGGTGGTCAATTCAAGACAAAGTTCACCACCAAAGAAACCTGGGAGAATACTCGACACCCGAGGCAGAGGGTGTCGTGGGTGGCGGGAGTCTGGTTTTCTCACGCCACGCCAAAGTTCTCCTTCATTGTTTGGTTAGCCACTCTTAATCGCTTAGCAACTGGAGATAGGATGCAACACTGGCACACGCAGGTAGATATCTCCTGCTCTTTGTGTCATGCACTGCTGGAAACAAGAAACCACCTCTTCTTCTCTTGCCCCTACTCGACTGCAGTTTGGACAGGTCTCACCTCGAAACTCCTAGCACACCAGTTCTCCACAGACTGGACAACAAACTTGGCTCTTCTCACAGACACTTCCTTGGAGAAGACAACTCTGTTCTTACTGCGGTATGCTTTCCAGGCATCCATCCACACTCTTTGGAAAGAACGAAATAATCGCCGCCATGGGGAACCATCGATACTACCTGCTCTGTTTCTTAAACGTCTGGACAGGCTTATCCGCAACCGGTTACTCTCTCTTCCAACTAATGGAAATCACTTGGACTACATGGCTAAGTGGTTAGCAACACGCTAATTCATGATCACAAGCTGTTCTTGTTTGTAGATTACCTGTTCTGTTTTAAACTTTAANTCATGCACTGCTGGAAACAAGAAACCAGCTCTTCTTCTCTTGCCCCTACTCGACTGCAGTTTGGATAGGTCTCACCTCGAAGCGCCTAGCACACCAGTTCTCCACAGACTGGACAACAAACTTGGCTCTTCTCGCAGTCACTTCCTTGGAGAAGACAACTCTGTTCTTACTGCGGTATGCTTTCCAGGCATCCATCCATATTATTTGGAAAGAACGAAATAATCGCCGCCATGGGGAACCATCGATATTACCTGCTCTGTTTCTTAAACGTCTGGACAGGCTTATCCGCAACCGGTTACTCTCTCTTCCAACTAATGGAAATCACTTGGACTACATGGCTAAGTGGTTAGCAACACGCTAATTCATGATCACAAGCTGTTCTTGTTTGTAGATTACTTGTTCTGTTTTAAACTTTAAACACTTTAAACAAACACCTTAAGATTTTGTAGCACTTGATGTAAAAACGTTTTTTTCGAATAAATTTAATATTTTATTCAAAAAAAAAAGATTATGAGCAAGAGATGGAGACCTTAAAACCAGTTCCTGTATGTAAAATATTTTTGTTTAATATTTATGAATTATGTAAAAAAAAAATTAATGTAATATATAAGTAATTGAAATAATTGTTTTGTTATTTTAGATTATTTAATAATTTTAAAATTTTTTGATAAATAACAAAATTTGATATATAAAAAATAATAAAAACCTTAATAGGAATTTTCTAGTGGAAGAGTGATTTTGTTTAAAATTGTTATTGGGTTGATTTGTTTAGTTTAATATTAATTATATGATTAATTTAATTATGAGCATTTATATGAATTTCTCTAATAGAAATGGTCTTATAACAAAATAATACTATTTCATATTATTTCTTTTATGAACAATAAGTTCTTAGCAAAGATTTCCATTGCATGTAATCTTATGTGTGAGAGAGAGCGACGAAAATAAAAAGAAGTAAAATACACATATCTTATTTGGCTGGTGATAATAGAGTTTGAATGGTTGGATCAGACAAATACGTTGGTGGGATAAACAGTTTTTTTATTTACCATTAATAATGTCTGTGGTGATGTGAACCCAAAAAATAAAAGAAAATAGTTGCGGACCAATCACACACCATTTTTTACATATAAATGGAGTTTATCCGCGACAGTTTGTTGTCCAATTTTTTTTTGGTGGACACAGTTTGTTGTCCAATTAACCGCTGACGAATTTGTCTATTCCAACAGCCATAACGCCTGCAACTATTCAAACCCATAACGATGGTGGTTTCTTTCTAAAAAGTAAAAACCAAATGAGGTAAACAACGATGATAATAATGATTGCATCTGCATGGATGATAGATTGATAGTATAATGTATGTGTTGTTACTGGCGTGTGAGGATCACACCAATGGTCCGGTGTGAGAGAGAGGGGCTTGAAATTGAAAGCGAAGAGAACGTGCAAATGCATTCATCCTACTCAGATAGTCATATCTCTCTTGTTACGTTTTTTTTTTTTTTTTTTTTTTTTTTTTTTTTTTTTTTTTTTTTTTTTTTTTTTTTTTTTTTTTTTTTTTTTTTTTTTTTTTTTT
>NC_025700.1:41215-49462 GCF_000633955.1 Camelina sativa
GTCCACAAGTTGGAATCATACAAGCAGTGCCTCTTTTGAAGAGTAACACCTACATAAAAGATAGACATTACACACCTTAAAAAGTACTACTAGTGGAAAACTCCAAACCAAGTAACTAAAAGGGTAGGAGCCGGAGGAACAATCCGTTGCTTGAGCGTAAGAGGACCCAAGTGAAGTCTGAGGATGGTTTTAATTTCAGATATCAGAACTGAGGCTGGTCTCGAGATGGCTGAGTGAAGTCGAGTGTTGTGTTCTCTCCAAATAAGATAAACCGAGGCTTGATAGGCTAACCGAAGGATAAAAGCTATGTTTTTATCCCTCGAAGGACTCTTCAACCACCTAGATCTGATCTCAAAATCAGTGGGAGAAGTGACTTGAGCCTTATCAACAAAATACTTCCATACTTCTCTAGAGTACAAACAATCGAAGAACAAATGCTGACGAGTTTCATCCTGGTTGTTGCAAAGCAGACAAACTGAGGGAACCGAGAAACCCCACCTTACTAGTTTATCCCTTGTTAGGAGTCTATGGCGTGCATTAAGCCAAGTGATGAATGAGTGCTTTGGAATCCTGCCTTTGATCCAAACTGATTTGAACCAATCCACTTTGATACCTGGTGGGAATAAGAAATCCCAAGTTGCCGCTGTTGAGAAGACATCAGAGGCGGNCTTTATATTCCATTCAGTCCACAAGTTGGAATCATACAAGCAGTGCCTCCTTTGTTGAGTAACACCTACATAAAAGATAAACATTACACATCTTAAAAAGCACTACTAGTGGAAAACTCCAAACCAAGTAACTAAAAGGGTAGGAGCCGGAGGAACAATCCGTTGCTTGAGCGTAAGAGGACCCAAGTGAAGTCTGAGGATGGTTTNACAACGACAGAAGAGAGTGGCAATCTTGAAACTCTAGGTCCCGAGGGTCCCGTAATCTCCAGTAGAGGTCCCAAAGAAGACCAATTCTCAGTCCAGAAATTACAGGTTATCCCAGAACCAATCTCACACACGATAAACGGTCTAGCCAAAGGTCTGAGTTTACAAAGTCTCCTCCAAATCCAGCTTCCTGAGGCAGAGCCATTAAGGTCCCAAAAGCAGTGATTGCCTATTAGGTGTCTTCTTACCCATGAAACCCACAAAGAGCCCCCTTTAGCAAAGATTAACCAAATCAGCTTGGGGCTTAGAATCTTATTCCAATGAACCAATCTTTTCAACCCTAGTCCACCACTTTCCTTAGTTGTACAGACTGAATCCCAAGACACCTTCGCTCCCCTTGCTGATTCAGTTGAACCCTTCCATAGGAACGCATTGCACATAGACTCAATCTCTTCCAATAAACCATTAGGCAGAATGAATATAGATGCCCAAAAGGTGATGGTAGAATAAATAACTGACTGGATCAATTGAGTTCTACCTGCAAATGACAATCGTCTAACAGTCCAAGAGGTGAACCTGGCCGTGATCTTATCCAGGAGAGGCTGATAATCTTGTCTAGACATCTTTTTTGTTGAGAGGGGGACCCCTAAATACTTGACTGGGAATGAGCCCTGAACAAGCCCTGCATTGTCAGCTATCTGCTGATTTGCTGAGTAGTCCCCTCCATCCAAGTACAACGTTGTCTTGGCTCTATTCACCCCTAATCCAGATTCAACCTTGAACTCCTCAAGAATTTGTAGAATACCCTCCAAAGAGGACTGCTGACCATCGAAAAAAATGAGGATGTCATCAGCAAAGCTCAAGTGGGTAATTATCGGGGTTGAGCACATAGGATGAAGACCAAAGCGATTATCCATAGCTCCTTTATCCAACTTCTTGGAGAGGGCATCCATTGCAAGCACAAAGAGCAGAGAGGAGATAGGGTCACCTTGACGAAGGCCTTTCTTTCCCGGGAAGAAGCCTATGAGCTCACCATTAAACGCTATACTGAAAGACGGATTGGTGAAGCATTCCTTGAGCCATCCAATGAATTGCGGAGGTAAGCCAATGGCTAACAATACATTCACCAAAAACTGCCAATTGAGATTATCATAGGCTTTAGCTAGATCCACTTGTAAACAACCTCGAGTAATGGGACCAGTAGCATGGAAGTTATCGACCAACTCTGACGCAAGGAGAACATTCTCACAGAGATGTCGACCTTGGACAAACCCCACCTGGTTTCCTTGCACTGCATCCGAAATGAAAAGCTTCAACTTTTGTTTAAGAAGTCTTGCTATGACCTTGTAAACGGTGGTGCAACAGGAAATAGGTCTAAATAGAGGAATAGTATCTGCTCCCTGAACCTTTGGGGTAAGAGTAATAGCAGTAGCATTGAAGCTTCTTGGCAGGTGACCCGACGTAAAGAACTCCTGTACCGCTTGGACTACTGTTGGACCCTGAATATCCCATGTTTCCCATAGAAACTCTACTGGAAACCCGTCTGGTCCTGGCGCTTTAGACTTTGGCATTGAGATAATTTTCCTTCGAATATCACCAACAGATGGAAGAGACACGAGTTGATCTGCTACCTCAGACAGACACCTGAATTGAACCAAATCTCTGATCTCATCCACTGATAGTGGTTGAACCTCAGTGTTCTCTGTGCCTAAGAGCCCTTGGTAATAAGCTACTATATGATCCTTTATTTGAGCCACATTGTAGATTATCTCATCATCTTGTCCTCGAAGAAACTTAATACAGTTACGACCCTGGTTAGCAATAACCGACTTAAAGAAGAAAGCCGTGTTAGCATCCCCTTCAGCCAGCAAACGAATCCTGGACTTTTGTCGATAAAACGACTCCTGAGCACTTGCAAAGAAAATCCACTTCTGACGTGCTACAAACTCAGCTCGAAATAAGGAATCTGATGGTGATCTCAATAAGTCAGCCTGAATAGACTCGAGATGCTCCAAAGATTCCTTCGCCCTCTGCTGGATATTACTAAACCCCTCTCTATTTAACTGCTTGCAAGCTTTCTTAAGATTCTTCATCTTTTGAGCCATAGTGAATAGAGCGGAACCAACAGGAACCTCCATCGACCATGCTGATGCCATAACTTCTTTGAACCTAGGGTGAGTAGATAGAAACGAGAAGTATTTAAAAGATTTTCTACCCCTCTCCAATGGAGCACATGTATTAACCAGAGCTGGAGAGTGATCGGAATCACCTGGAGGATCAAAAACAGCGATAGCTTCTGGAAAAGAGTCTCGCCAAAGGTCATTCACTAACACCCTGTCTAACTTCCTCAAAACCGGGTCATCCTCCTGATTATTCTTCCACGTATAACACACACCCCTACTAGGTAGATCTGACAAAGCATTCTCTGACAAGCAAAGGCTGAAATCCGACATACCCGAGATTGGTAAGGGATGTGGAAGGACCGAATAATGCTCATTAGCAGTAAGGATTTGATTGAAGTCCCCCATCACCAACAAAGGAGAGTCTCTGGCTGGAGATCTTTGAGCTATGGAAGTGAGTTCCTGCCAGAGGTCCCGTCTTTGTATCTGAGTATTGTAACCATACACAAAAGCAACTGCGAAGTTCTCTTTCGTCTCCGGAATGTACACACCACATAACATTAACTGAGTAGACTTATAATAGCAAATGACTGAGATAGATGGATCCCAAACCACCCAAATTCTGCCATTCTCCGCAAAAGGGTAGTTATAATCTCCTCTCCACCCTGGAAAGGAGGCCCGCAAAACTTGATCCGCATTATCCTCCGAGACATGCGTCTCCAAAATACTACCCAAAAGAGGTGTGTTTCTAGACATCCAACTTCTAACAAACCTTTGTCTAGAGAAGCTATTTAAACCTCTAATATTCCAACAAAAAACTTTCGTCATCCACAAAAACCCAAAAGTGAAGGTAGAGCTAAGCTCTTTCAAGGATTAGCAGCCACTAACCGAGGAACTACCTCGATTAGGCTGAGAACCTGACGCAGGAGAGGAAATCAAATATTTCTCTGGACAAGGCTTCCTGTATTGAAGCTTCTCCTCACTCCTTTGGATACCAAATTGTTTCTTTGACTCCATCTTGGCAAACTTTCTGACACTCATAACTCCCGGCATTGAGCTCTGCTTCTCACTTGTACCCTGAGCTTTCTTACCCTTTCTTTTCTTTTTTGAGACAGCCTCAATCCATTGATCCTCTAAAGTGAATTCGTCAACCTGCTTAACTTTCTCTTGCACTACCAGAGTCTTAGAAACATCTCTCTCCTTGATCCACGCCTTAACAATCTCCTGAGTTGTAGTTGACATGGAGTCATCACTCTTATGTTTGACAACTCGCTCGATTGGAGGGGTACTTCTACTTCTTTCTTTTGCTTTTACTGGAACAGGGACTACATTCTTTGGAAGCTTAGTAGGTCCTGGAACCTCTGTAGGAGAACCCGCAACACTAGGCTCCTCCTTAGATTCACCAGGTTTTGGTTCTAAGTTACTGCTCGTCAAACCAGCACCAAGCAGAACTTTTGATTTAGCTGTCGCAACTCCACCAGCCTTGAATCCTGCAGTAGTAGTGGATCCAGGCTTCTTCTTCATAAGCGGTTTGATACAGCGATTTAAGAGATGGCCAAACCTATCACAGTTACAACACTTCGGAGGCAAACGTGGGTATGAAACATTAACCATGACTGAGTTCATAAGCTCATCTCTTACAATAATTGTCGTAGGAGGGGACTTATCCAGAGAAATTTCCACTTTTACCTTAGTGTTTCCAAGATAATATGGATCGAGTCTTGATTTTTCCGTGTGTAGTGGCTCGCCAATAGCACTCGCAATCACGCTTACACCCGAGAATGAATACATTTGAGGCGGGACATTATGAAGTACTGCCCAAGTCGGCACCGTCGTGAGTTCTTGCGCCTGGAGAGAAGCATCAACAGACCATGGGTACACGTTAAAAGCACAATTCCCAGCCTGCCAGTAACCCACTTGAAGAACCCAATCCCGAGTCTTCACACATGGAATCAGAATGAGGCAAGACGTTTCCGAGACCTGGCGGATGGTTATGTTTCCATACTTGCCCCACACTGGATTGAGATTTGAGTAAATTTTTGCCGAAGGAGGGATTAAACCATGGAAATTAGCCACTATGTGACCCTTCCATTGATCAGCAGTCTGGAGAAGAATTGAGGCAGGGGCTTGGACCACTGGGATCCCATCTTCTATAGTAACCGGTGAGTCAATCTTTTTCAGGTTGCGTAGAGAGGCCTTAAACCGCTCCGCCTGAGTCGGAGTTGTAGACTGAAGTACAGTCTTAGAAACCGAGTTCGGAATGGAGGAGATTTGGGGAGAGATTGGAGTTGCGGTGGAAAGGGGATCTAGGGATTGCGACGAAGGAGGAGAAGAGGAGTCTGGGGGATCTGGCGGATCCGACATCCTTAGAATAGCAAGAGATGTAACGCGACAAGAAAGGAAAAGAAGGGAGAAAGTGGAAACTTCTCGGCGAACGGCATGAAACCGAACCCCGGCAACGATTTACGAAAGAATCACCAAATCGCCATAAAGGTCTCAGGCACACTTATCGAGAGAGAACTTTTTCCAAGCAAACATATCTACGTTTCTTTTTTTAGTTTTGATTTGAAGATAGAATAATAATTTGGATATAATGGCATGCATTTCATAATTCATACTACTACTATATCATACGTGCTGAGGGTGAGTGGTTATATAACAACTTTATTAACTTACGTATCGACGTCATTATAATGATTGATCTCTCTCTCTTTCTAACATTCATTCATCATTGCCAACTTTATAATACTAAAGAATACTACTCCACTGCATCATACTGACTATTGAACGCATATGCGTTTATCTTTCCAAAAGGAGAAGCATTTTTGTAGCACAAAAGAAAAAAAAAAGATAATTAAGCTTTAAGAGTATAAATTAAAATGCATGCCTCGGAATATAGTATGAAACACGACAGAAAGGTCAGATCAAATAATACGTCTGCAGAAAACTGTGTTTGCAAGTGTTAATAAATAAAAGTGTCAAAATCAGAAATACAAATTCTGTTGAATGCTGAAAAAAACAACAAGCTATACTAATTTTTCATTAAGGAAAATAAAATTTATATAAGAGAGAGAGAGAGAGGGGGGGGGATCGGAGTAATCGATTTTAAAACTCCAAAGTTTGACCACTCACTTGGGAGTTGGAGCCTAGAAGACACAGTCACTCCACACTTCAACTACTTTTAATTTCCCCAACATAACACGAGGGAGGAAGCAACTTTGATTTTTTGCAGGCAGGAAATTAGAGAGGCAGGAAGAAGCTTAGGTATGGACTATGGAGTG
The DNA here is from genome assembly GCF_000633955.1 of Camelina sativa. NCBI lineage: Eukaryota > Viridiplantae > Streptophyta > Magnoliopsida > Brassicales > Brassicaceae > Camelina > Camelina sativa. Next base: position 47,489 of record NC_025700.1, read on the forward strand.
GAGTAGTACTGGAGTGATGATATGGTAAGGTAGTTGAGAAAGAAAGCTCTTTTAGCTTTTGCTTAAGTCCAAGACGAGAAACCAAACATCCTTTAATTTGGACACAAACACAAAGACAACAAAAGCAGTGTTTCTTTCTTTTTCCTTGCCAACCCAAAGATAAAAGAGAGAGAGAGAGAGAGAGAGAGAGAGAGAGGTGGTCTGGCCTCTCAGAGTGTGTGTGTGTTTCCATGGATGTGTACGAAGCAACTGGGATCGTGCTCTCTAGAATCCAGAGCTTAGACCCTGCTAATGCTTCCAAGATCATGGGTCTTCTCCTCCTTCAGGATCACGGAGAGAAGGAGATGATAAGGTTAGCTTTCGGGCCTCAGAATCTCCTTCATTCTGTCATAGCCAAGGCCAAGAAAGAGCTCGGTCTCAATGAGCGGCTTTCTTTCTTTGATCGGAGAAGCGGCGGTTGCATTTCCCACGATCTAGGGTTCGGATGGGGACAGTGCTCCAAGTCTGTTCCGCCGAGACTTTCCCATCAGCTCACCGGCGGCCTTCGTTTTCCATTCTCCCCCAAAAGTGTGAACTTGCAGCAGAGTGAATCACAAAGGTTGGAGTTTTTTTTTTGATAAAAATTATTCACTCTACCTTTTTTTTTTATCATATCTTGATGGGATACCTGAATGAAATTGTGTAGCCGAGCCACTGATTTGATGATGGGAGATGACCTTAAAAATTTGGGAAGATGGAGGCCAGAGCGGATCGACCTCTCGGCCATGGCCTGCTCGGCATCTAGGCAGATCTATCTGACTTTCCCGGCTGACAGTGTCTTCAGGGAAGAGGATGCTTCCAACTACTTCAGGTAAAACCTTGTTTGGAAATGGAACCCAATTCTTAATTCTTCTCGTTAGATATATTTGTCTATTTCAAAAAAAAAAAAAAAAAAAAAAAAAAANTTACGTTGGTGCAGTACCTTCGGGCCAGTTCAGGACGTGAGGATTCCGTACCAGCAGAAGAGGATGTTTGGGTTCGTTACCTTTATGTATCCAGAGACGGTGAAGAGCATTCTCGCCAAAGGGAACCCTCACTTTGTGTGTGATTCCAGGGTTCTTGTTAAGCCTTACAAGGAGAAAGGAAAAGTCCCTGACAAATACAGGTACACACATACTTTTGCTCTTCCCATGACTATATAGCTTGCTTCTTAATTCTGATGCTCTGTTATCCTCTTTGTTTTCTCTTGTGCAGGACTAAGCCATCGCCGGATGGATCCCCGACTGGCCTTGATTCTATGGATATTATGGGTCTCCAGCTTGGTAAACAGCTCTTTGTCTTTCATATTCCCCTTCCCTAAGAGTTTGGTTGGTATTGATTGGATTGTGTGTAGGGGGGACTGGGAGGGTTTTTCATGACAACGCTCAAGATCTGTTGTGGAAGAGTAGGTTGGAAGAACGAGCTCTTGAGCTTCAGAGCAGAAGGCTGATGAATCTGCAGCTTCTAGACGTCAAGAAGCAAATTCAACTCAGTTACGACCAAACACTGCTTGTTTCTCCACGATTAGGTTCGGTTTTGCTCTGATTGGGCAATTTACGCTAGTCTGAAAATGTGTACTAACCTGTTCTCTCTCTCTCTCTCTCCTGCAGACAACTCTCTGCTGGCAGTTTCAAGCAACCAGAGAGTGTCTACCAAAGAGAATGATGAGGATAGAATCAAACTTCCAGAGAGGTATATATGTTCTAGGAGTTGCCAGTTTGATAGTCTGTTTTGTGAGCTTTGAAGAAGATATGAGTATTTTTGTTTCCCGTACGTACGTTGTACAGCTTGGAGGATGATAGATTGCCAGACAGCCCATTTGCATCACCCACACACCATTTTCTGGAGTTTGACAAATCTGGAGCAGCTGCAGACACTAACGGTTCAGGCTCATCGTCGCCATCTTTTGATCACGATGAGTCTACTACATTGACAGACTCTCGCAAATCCTATAAC
>NC_025700.1:49494-54722 GCF_000633955.1 Camelina sativa
TCTCTCTCTCTCTCTCTCTCTCTCTCTCTCTCTCTCTCTCTCTCTCTCTCCTGCAGACAACTCTCAGCTGGCAGTTTCAAGCAACCAGAGAGTATCTACCAAAGAGAATGATGAGGATATAATCAAACTTCCAGAGAGGTATATATGTTCTAGGAGTTGCCAGTTTGATAATCTGTTTTTTGAGCTTTAAAGAAGATATGAGTATTTTTGTTTCCCGTACGTATGTTGTACAGCTTGGAGGATGATAGATTGCCAGACAGCCCATTTGCATCACCCACACACCATTTTCTGGAATTTGACAAATCTGGAGCAGCTGCAGACACTAACGGTTCAGGCTCATCGTCGCCATCTTTTGATCACGATGAGTCTACTACATTGACAGACTCTCGCAAATCCTATAACGGCCAAATGCCGAGCTTATCAATGATGGGGATGTTACCAGGCAGCAGCGGACCAGCCTGTCGCGTTGGGATCTAAACCCATTCAAAATAACTAACCAGAGGTAGGTTGTAGTCTGATGAGAGAGATAGAGAGGAGTAAATTGGTTATACTAATGAATGTGGAAAAGAGTGTACATGTAAAAAATGTCTCTTTTGGCATGTCATTACAGGAAGAGAAGAAGATTAACCCAAAAAAAAGTGATGAGCAACTACTGAGACGTGGATGTAGTAGTAAGATAGAAGAAGAGAGAAGAAGATGGGGAAGGTTGTTTGTTGTACCATTTAGAAAGACTTTAGTAGTAAATGAGTCCGTGAATGTTATGGAATGGATGGACCACAGCACAGGTGACATTTAATATTATAATCATATATCTAATAATTAGGACAAGAAGAGCGTTTGTCTTTTGACATTCAACCAATATATCTTTTTCTGTTTTTTTTTTTTTTTTTTTGACAAACATTCAATCAGTAAATGATATCTAAAAAGTATATGCTAAGTTAAGTTGTAATCACTCTCTTTATCTAAATATTATCCTATAATTTAAAAAAGTAAATCATTCAGAACATGCCATGTGGCGAGCAATCCCACTACTTTTGCACTTCAACTGAGTTGAATGTTTTCAACTGTGTTGTCTCCACCTCATCTTTTTTCTTTTCTTCAACACCCCATCGCATCTCTTCAACTATTGAATTTTTTTTTCAACGGTTTAAAACTACACCATTATAACTAGTCTTAGTTGGACTTGGAAACAAATAAATGGGTTACTTTTCTATCACAAGGTTTACTTGTCAACATGGTCTCACAGAAGCTATATAATGTAACTAGGATCTCACCCACGCTACGGGAGAAAATTTTATATACATGTTCATTCTAAATAACTGTTTAGTATAATATGGTTGTATCTCTATATTAGTCTTATTTATGATTTTACATAGAAAACATTTGGGGGATACAATATACAATTCATCCACATAATAATATAGTATGTATATTTTAAAAATGGACCAATATATTGCACTGATGTTGTGATTGGGCTTAGTTGGGCCGAAGTTTTGTTTTAGAGTTATTTAGAAATTTCCAAAAAAACAATCGGGCTTCATACGTGGGGGTTTTAGTATTAAAAAAAAAAGCTTGGAGAAGACATTAATTTCCGATCACCCTCCCCAGAAGAACCGATCGACTGCTTTACACCGTCTCTATTTCTCGAATCATTTCACAATCTCTAATCCTTTTGGAGAGAATTGATTGAACCCCGATTATTACCATCACACAGTCCAGTCCCTTTTCTGTTCTACAGTTTTGGAGACCCAGTCATACTGAAGAACAACTAAATCTGCAATTCGAAGAGAAAGGAGAAACCTTTTGCCGTTGAATGTTTTCTTACACGGCAAGCACATACATCATGATTTCGTTGTAAAGTCTGAGTATGTGCGTAAGAAAACAGATGGAGATTGATTACACAATATAGTACGTATCGAAGGACAAAAGTAGGTTAACCACGGCTTTGGTCGGAGGAATCTTTCGTAGTTCGTGTTTGTCGTTTTGTAATGGACGAGTAAGTAATTCCATTTAATCGAAAAATCTGTTTGGGAAATATTGGGCCTGAAAGTTAAAGAGTATAGGTAAGCCCAAATCAATAGAACCCAACACAAAAGGAAAGGAAATAGTGTGTACACGGCTACATCGAGTCATCGACGATGAATGTGTGTAGTAGCAATTAGGGGGGGGAGAGATATACATATACTACTGTATATTATCATCGGAATCATTATCAGTATGTACAATCTTCTTCTTCACTTATATATATATATAGAGTAATAGAGAGAGAGAGAGAGATAATTTACTAGAAAGGGTTGCTATAATCTGGGGGGTCATGATGAGGAGTAAGAAGAGAAGACTGGTGCCTTTGGAAAGATTCTGTGGCCAGGCGCAAGTATTGCCAGTGGATCATATCTAGATTTTCTCCTGACAAAATCATCCCACTTGGCACCGAAATGGGATCTCCACTCCTCTCTTGTTGTGTAATGTGGCAGATACTGCTTCAACCCTATACCTGCTGCTTCACTGAATTCTAGTATTCTTTGGTTCCGCTTCAAAATTTGTTCAACTCCATCCTCCTTGCCTGGAACTGCCGATGTTAGGATCGCCACTAGGTAGAATATCTCTTCCTCCGGTGTTACTGCTGATGTTCGGTTGTTCCACCTGCACAAACACACCCAACATTGCTTTTTCTTTTTCTTTTGTTAACAACTTAACTAACTAACTAATAGTATTTGATCCAACAATTAGTCTTTTGAGATTGAACATATTCTTATTATCTTTCTTACTTTGCTTTGTTCACCGGGTACACTATGACTGGCCCGTTGCTTGTATCGGTTAGGATGTTCCCGAATACTCCTTTTGCAAATTTTTTCACTGTGCTTCTTGGTACCAGGAGGTTCAGCCATGGATGCGGGACCTCCCATTGCCCTTTCGATCGAAGTTTCACCTCTGACACATGTACCCTGTCCAAGAATGCTTCATATGTTACCTCCGATGTAAACAGTGTCGACGAGATGTAGCTTAGTTCACTTAATGTTTCTTTGACTCCCTGGATTTTGAATGTTTCAAAAGACAAATAAATATTTAGTTTCATTGTCATCTATCCAAGATTTCTACAATTGCTTGTATGTCTTCTCACCTGGCTGATGACATCTTTGTCGTCGAGCTTGAAGTAGTACTTGGCTACCTCCAAACAATACAGAGTCCTTCCATCAGATTTGAATTGGCTGGCCTGTAAAGGGTCCTCTGGGGTGAAAGATAACCTCCAGTTGTTTAGGAGTCCCGTCCGGTTTATTATCACAAACCCTTCAACGTAGTCCAATTTGTTATCTGCAGAAATTAGACGCTCTTGGTCCTGGATAAAGGCAGAGAAATCCTGGTACAACACTCTTACCCATTTTACCTGTTCATTCAATTAGTACAGTAGCTGTATCAGTTATCACACCCCACCTCTTTTTTTGTTTTTGTTTCTTTTTTTATAAACAACTTAAGTTTACCATGGTTGGTGCTGCTTCCAGTGCTATTCTTGCCCGTGTTATGATGCCAAACTGACCTAACCCACCAAGAACACCATGAAATAAGTCGCTGTTCTGCCTCTCTGAACAGTTTAGGATCTCGCCTTTTCCTGCAGTCAATAGGACGCATCACATTAGTGAGTATACATACATTCATTTACGGCAATATCTCTCCCCTCAGTTCTGCCTCTCTGATGCTTTCGAAACAAAAATCACGATGATATGCTTTCTGCTACTTTAATCTTTTAAGTAAGAACTAACCTGTGACAACCTCCAGTTGATGAACATTGCTGATTTGTGGTCCATGTCGGAATGCCTGGCCGCTGATTCCAACATTGGAAAGAGTGCCACCTACAGTTAAATGTAGGTAATCCGTCCACGACTTTGGTGCAAGGCCGTACTTGAGGGTCTCATGCAAAATGTTTATCCACAGCTCACCACCGGACACATCAACATATGGAGCCGGAACATCATCCACACTGTGGACCTGCAGCTTCTGGGGATGGAGAGATTCCATGCGTATAACAATCCCATTTCTTGTTTGTGCTTGGCCTTGGAGTGAGTGTCCACGACCTCTCGCTGCCACTGTAAGCTGTGAATGAGGGCCCATCATCCAGATGTGCCGTATCGCTGAGGCGATGTCGCTTACCGATTTGGGATGTAAGACCGCCAGAGGAATCAACTGGTATCGATTTCCAAAATCTTTGGAGGCCTGATGGACATGTTCAAAATCCAAGTTGCCTACTAGGGGAAGGGCCTTCAAAGAAGAAATGTTGCTAGAGAAGCAGCAAGCTAACTTAAAGGCTATGCAGCTGAGAAGCAAGATGGTGAAGCTTCTTACTATAAGCATGGTTCTTTTCCTAAGGAGGCATGCATGTAGATTGCTCATATGGATGGCCTCTTGATTTTCTGAGAGACAAAGAGTATTGGAACCAAAGATGTAAAAAAGGGGTTTGATCTTATTTAAAACGCTAGTGTGACTTTGAATGGCCGAGGCAACCAATATTTTTTTTTGTTTGTTGGTTGTGAGAATCGGAATGGGGACTGACTGTCTACGAAGGGTTATAAATAGCCTTTGAAATTTCACTTTTTGAGGTGAGAGTGAGAGGCCTTTTTCTTTCTTTGTTGGTTGGCATAGAGAAGCCATAAAAGAAGGAGCCTAGTTGAAGGAAAAAGTCACAAGAAAGAAAGAAAGATCTCACGAATCTTTTTTTTTTTTTTTTTTTTTNCAGTTACACCCACAATCTTGGCTTTTTCGAAGAAAAGGCAGACAAGATCATACCATAACACACTTTTACTTTGAAACTTACCATTTGAAGGATTACCTTATTTATCCTCTTATCTCATAGTAATATTTATCCCTTTTCCCAGTCGTCGTAGGTATAGGTACTTTGCTTTTTAGGCAGAGAGAGAGAGAGAGATGTGTATATATATATCTGTGAGTGACTGTATGCCACACTTTTTTTTTTTCAGGCTTTTGACTCGGATGAAGCGCAAAGGATTGGTGCCTGATTCATCTGACTGTGAGAAAAAGAGTGGTGATCACTCAACTGAGGACGTGTAAGGGAAAAAATCCTTGTGCTCTCTGTGGGAAATTAGGAGGCAATTTCAGTATTGTTGGGACCCAACAACACAATCCTCTGTAACCCCAAAAGCTAAATGACAGCTCAAAGCAAAGCAAAGCAACCAATGAGTAAGTCTTCCTGTTACTGATTTAAAGGCCCTCCCATT
>NC_025700.1:59088-67970 GCF_000633955.1 Camelina sativa
AAAGGATTGGTGCCTGATTCATCTGACTGTGAGAAAAAGAGTGGTGATCACTCAACTGAGGACGTGTAAGGGAAAAAATCCTTGTGCTCTCTGTGGGAAATTAGGAGGCAATTTCAGTATTGTTGGGACCCAACAACACAATCCTCTGTAACCCCAAAAGCTAAATGACAGCTCAAAGCAAAGCAAAGCAACCAATGAGTAAGTCTTCCTGTTACTGATTTAAAGGCCCTCCCATTGCTGCAGCTCGCTATCTGACAAAACTAAATGAATCATCCCTTCTTTTCTTAAATTCTTTTGATCAGACATTATTATTATGATCATTAGCTTTAAAATTATGTCTTAGCTAGTTTTTTACTTTTGCTAAACATCCGGCAGGTGGATAACAGAGAGGGACTCACTGCTTCTTCAGACAGAATCATCTGGGGGGTGGTCCATGACCATTTTTGTTCGAGGGGGTTAATTTGTCCCTTTATTTTTATCCTTGGTTTTTATTAAAGGCTACTACTATCTCTTTGGCAATCAGAGAGTTACTATCAGTTTCCTCAACATTAGGATCATGGATCAATGGCGCTACGGTGTCAGTAATAGTAACCAGAAAGGTATAATGTTATGGAGGATTAAAAAAAAAAAAGAGAAGAAAAGAGAGAGAGACTGAGACTCGGTGACAAGAGGTGGCCCAGTGAAGATTGTGCACCCATAGTAGAAATCTCGGGTGTAGCAGTAGTAGGGTCAGAAAGAGATGATGATGTGTTCCAGAGTTTGACCAGTCCAGTTTTGAACAGTGAAGAAAGAAGTTGGGTTCTTCTCAACTCATTCATTGGTGCGGTGGTGGGCATTGCAGAAAGCAGAATGAGGTGTGAACTGAAAACAGAGTTGGTGGTAATGGTTGGTCTCTAGAAGCAGAGGAGAAGCGACCAGAGAGCACTAGCGGGAGAGTCGTGGGGCATAGCTTGTCCCAAGCCATCTTGGTCCCAAGATATATAAAATATGCCTTGGAACCATTTGTCAGCCAAAGGGTCGAAGGGACGGCTGTGGTGGTGTTGGAAGTGGACTGGTCCACGACTGTGACCCCTGTGCTAACTTGTCAGCTTAAACTCTAATTGGTGCGTCCTTCCCACCTTCACGTGGCTTTGTTCCCATTAACGTATAAAGTGTGTTTGTGTCTACCTCGCCTCGATTCCTATCGTTTAGAAGATATTATTATATGATTCTGTTTCTCACAAAGAAAAGAGACTAGTAGTTGGATCCGTGTCTTGCTACTATACTGCCTTTGCGTTATATTTTGAGGAAAAAATATATATATATATATATATATATATATATCACGAGTTTTTGTGTCATCTTGTGTTCTCTTTCTCTCACTCTCTCTACTCACAAATATTAATTGCGAAAAGACTAGTTAGGTCTGAATGGGTCACTAATGAAATTTTGGGATAGAATATGATTGGGAATAAACGGTCCATTTGAAGCCCACAACACTTGCAAAGTCTAGTCCGATCCGAACCTCAACACGTAAGGGACTACAAGTTGCTACAAAACATACGAGTAACGTACACACACGTAGCAGCAATCTTGAATCATAACTAAATTTTAACCGGCGGTACATATATAATTTTTTTATAATAATTTTTCTAAATTTTAAAACTGTTTAAATATTTTAAATAAAATTAGGTTTTTTTTTCTCTATTTTACTTTTATATAAAACCTTTTTATGGTAGGTATTGAATTTTTTACATTTTTCTTTTCTATAATTTTAACAAATTTAAAATTGACATGTGTCAACATCTGAATGATACAATTGATACATGTCACGATCTTGTTAATGAGTAATTTTAACATCAAACTTTATATAATAAGATGTTGTATTTATTTGTTAAATATTTGATGTTTTATAAATAGAGTAATAACTAAAATTTTCGGTTGTTGTGCGGCTAAATATTTATATTATTTTTTTACCCCGCAATACACTTCATAACTATTTGTTTGTTATATTTAGTTTGTTTTGTTTAGTGTTTGAGATTCTATTTTTATTTTTAATTATTATAACAAAACATAAGGGATCTCAATACATAATTAGTAATTTTTACGCTGTGATTAAGTAACGATTTTCCTAATGATTTAATTATTTTATACAATCTTAGTTAAATCAACTTGATTTTATGTCAAATATTCTAATATTTGTAGTCTTGATAAATAATTAAATGAAGATTTAACCTGTGTTAATACAAATTTAATAATATTTTATTAATTCCAATATGTTCTCTTTATAACTAATCTACTATACAACCACATTATATAGTATTTTAGACTTTTTTAATTTTGCGTTTTCGTAATAATTAAATTTTTTATTAAGTTTATATATGTTAATTATAAAATTTAACAAAATGTCAATCGAAATTTTTCTTACGTTAAAAATCAAAGCTCACAGGTTTTGTAAAACAAAATGAGAATCAAATTGTTGTTTTCATTGTTTGCGAAGGATTGAGATATAGAATATTTTTAAAACACAATAGAATGTGTGGTTAAATATACGATAGTTTCTATTTCCATATTTGATTGTTGTTATTTTTTAGTTGGAATGAAATGTAAAATATTAAGGAAACAAAATCTGAATTAGTAATGTTAGTTTTGGAAATTTTTTAGAGTTTAATGTTGAAAATAACTTTTTAAATAAACAAAACTAAAAAGTCATAATACAAAATATACTTCAAAAATATTACAAAAGAAAGGAAAAAATGATTGTGGCCTTTAGCATTCAGTGTATGGTTTGTCTTGTAGTCGCAAGTATGTATGATGCACGGATGATGGATAAATCACCATTAACTTTCACACATATCAATTGATAATATACTAAAAAAAAACCCAAAAAAAAAACATAAAAAGAAGCACAAATTAAGACCCATCATCACTCTCTCATGTTTTCGTTGGACTGACATGGTAGGAGGTGGGGGTTCTGTTTCAGACATTTGTGGTCTGGTCAGAGATTTAAGCCTAGTTTGTATCAGAAGAGCAGCCTCCTACGCAGCGAGTCAGAAGACCTGTTAAGAAAAGCCAAATGGCGTATGGTTTCACCAATGAGATCTTTGAATACGAGGCGTTCGATGTCAAGAACCGCTTCTGACATGTCCAGCTGACGATCTCGCCACCGGTCCTCTGATAGATCTCTTCCAAGGACACCGCACACGTATCCCACGAGGTCATCTTCCTCTGCCTCTGTGGACGATTTTGTCTTTCTTATCTTCTGATACTCGGACCAGATGACTTGCATCTTATCAGCCTCTGCCACCATCATCCACGGTGGCAACCTGCATCTCCGCCCAACAATCTCTTGCACTGCGTCGAAGATGAGCCGTCTTTCCTGAGCTGCGGCTCTGGAGGCGCATTTTCCTTTGAGGTATTGCTGCTTTTCCAGCAGGGAGAAGATGTCGGACTCCTGTGGAAGGCAATGGGAAGCTCGCAGGATATCGGAGATGTATACATATTCAGAGTCTGACGATGATGAGATGGAGCCACCCCAAGATTCGTCTTCCGATTCTGTCAGAAGATAAGGTAGAGTTAGAGTTAGTTAACGCCACAAATATTAGAGTACTGTAGATAGATAGAGAGAGAGAGAGAGAGAGAGAGAGAGTTGGCTAGTACGTACCAGCAGTGAAAGCAAGGCTGCGTTTCATGACGGGGGATGGGGAAGAGTCCTCGTGGTATAGTGATGCGTCAAGAACCGAGACGGGGCTCGGCTGTGAGTCGTCTGCGGCTTCAGCAGCCGCCATCTCGGCTATGCTGTGGAGCAGCTTGTCGCATCTCTCCAATAAAGTTTTGCCTTGTCTGTTATAATCGTCAACCTTCCACATCTGCACGAACGGATGCATCCATCAGTTAGAAGATGCAGCTAGCTAGCTAGCATAGTAGAAGCTAAAACTAGGAGGATAGGATAGGATGGTTCTGCTTTTTTACCTCTTGGGAACATACAATACTCCTGGGAGAAGACATGGAGCGTCCCGTTTGGAGAGGTTGGGGTCTCTGCCAAGGGAGGGGAGAGACTCTCCTCTGCTCCTTGAGCGTCGTCGGACTCTTGACGCTTGCTTTGCTGGCCTGATCCCGCCTGGGGCTCGGTGTGCGGGGTCTAGATCTGATGGCAGAGTGAGAGGGGGACCTAGCAGATACATCATTCACGTGGTTGTGGATTCGGGTGTGATGATGTTTGTTAGAACTAGAAGAGTGCAAGAGTCCTTTGAGCCTGAGAGCTTGGAGAAGTTGCTTCAAGGTTTCGAGATCGTTTGGGGGAGCGCTGATTTTGGAGGCTCTGTCCGAAGGGAAGAAATCACCGGAATCGAAGAAAGGCTTACGGCGTACAGCAGAGGAGGGAGGCGGGGGATCTTCAGGAGCCTTGTTGACATCATGGAAGTCGAAAAAAGTGTAGCCTCTGGAGAGCCTGGACTCGGAAGCAGATCTCTGGAGAGGTAGTTGGGGCAATGGCTCTAATCCCATGAGGCGTGCGATGACGCTGGGGGAGGAGTCGGGTGGGGCCGGTCTGGGTTTGAGGGTACCTTTGGCATCGAGGACGGCTCTGCTATCGAGGGAGAGGCGAGGAGCTTCTTTAGAGAACCTCCAGGGAGAGGAAGAAGAAGAAGGAGATCGTCCATGAACTTGATCGGGGGGAGGGAGCGGCGGGGATCTGGTGAGAAGATGAGGGGAATCAGGGGACGACGGAGAGAGGAGCAGGTCAGGGGTAGAATAGACACTCTTGTTCTTCTGATATCTCGATTTAACAACAAGAGGGGAACTCCTCTCGGAGGCGGAGTAAGATTCAGGGCTCTGGACAAAGATAGATTACATACATACATAAATAATTAGAGTAGCTTTGGTTTGTTCCTAGTTTTAATAAGTTATTTATTGTTAAGGAAAAGAAAGAAAGAAGAAGATTACTACCGGCGGAGAGGAAGAGGAGGAGGAGGAGGAGGAGAGACGCTTGGGAGAGAGGAGATGAGGCCGATCAAAGATGTTGAAGAAGCCGGCCATGCAACCGCCGATTTGCTTCTCGAGAACTTGCTCGTTCACGCCAATGCTCTTGTTGTTGTCCATCTTCTTCTTCGCATTCTTCTTCTTCTTTTTGTTCCGGCGATTCTTTGGTTACCAAAACAAAACAAAAAGGGAAAAAAGAAAACAACAACACTCTCTCTCTCTCTTTCTCCCTCACTCTCTCCCGCTTTTCGGCTCCTCCTCTTTAAAGCACGACCCAAACTAATAAACAAAACCTTTTAGTATTATTTTAATGAACTCTCTCTATTAAACCCATCTCACTCTCTCACTCTCTCTCTCTCTCTCGCAGTCTCTCTCATCAACGTCCTTGCCTTTTTTATTAGTTTACTGACAATTTTCTCTGCCTTCAATTTCCATATTATTTTAGTTGATGGCCGGAAAAGAAAACTTAGAAAAGGGTTTTTTTAGTAAATTGCACCCAGTTCTTCTAGTCAAACAACATCATCATTTATTAGATTTCGTTTATTTTTCTTCTTATTTCTTTCGAGGCATGAGAGAGAGATCGTAACCAAAAGAAAAAAAGAAAAGGTGCGAAAATAAGTAAAGGTACGGAACCGAAGATGGGAGAATAAGTAGACCCCATACAGTTGACCGACATCGACGTGGCANAGAAGAAGGAGATCGTCCATGAACTTGATCGGGGGGAGGGAGCGGCGGGGATCTGGTGAGAAGATGAGGGGAATCAGGGGACGACGGAGAGAGGAGCAGGTCAGGGGTAGAATAGACACTCTTGTTCTTCTGATATCTCGATTTAACAACAAGAGGGGAACTCCTCTCGGAGGCGGAGTAAGATTCAGGGCTCTGGACAAAGATAGATTACATACATACATAAATAATTAGAGTAGCTTTGGTTTGTTCCTAGTTTTAATAAGTTATTTATTGTTAAGGAAAAGAAAGAAAGAAGAAGATTACTACCGGCGGAGAGGAAGAGGAGGAGGAGGAGGAGGAGAGACGCTTGGGAGAGAGGAGATGAGGCCGATCAAAGATGTTGAAGAAGCCGGCCATGCAACCGCCGATTTGCTTCTCGAGAACTTGCTCGTTCACGCCAATGCTCTTGTTGTTGTCCATCTTCTTCTTCGCATTCTTCTTCTTCTTTTTGTTCCGGCGATTCTTTGGTTACCAAAACAAAACAAAAAGGGAAAAAAGAAAACAACAACACTCTCTCTCTCTCTTTCTCCCTCACTCTCTCCCGCTTTTCGGCTCCTCCTCTTTAAAGCACGACCCAAACTAATAAACAAAACCTTTTAGTATTATTTTAATGAACTCTCTCTATTAAACCCATCTCACTCTCTCACTCTCTCTCTCTCTCTCGCAGTCTCTCTCATCAACGTCCTTGCCTTTTTTATTAGTTTACTGACAATTTTCTCTGCCTTCAATTTCCATATTATTTTAGTTGATGGCCGGAAAAGAAAACTTAGAAAAGGGTTTTTTTAGTAAATTGCACCCAGTTCTTCTAGTCAAACAACATCATCATTTATTAGATTTCGTTTATTTTTCTTCTTATTTCTTTCGAGGCATGAGAGAGAGATCGTAACCAAAAGAAAAAAAGAAAAGGTGCGAAAATAAGTAAAGGTACGGAACCGAAGATGGGAGAATAAGTAGACCCCATACAGTTGACCGACATCGACGTGGCACTCTCATTAGAAGACATGACACAACAAGTATGACCGTTAACACTCTCTCTCTCATTCCCAACTCCCAAAGGCAATGCTCTTCTTCTTTACTCTTTTTTTTACTTAAAAGTTACGGTTTCTGGCCAACCAATTGAGAGCGCTAACCCTTCCCCCTTGCCCTGAGTTTCCGTTCAGAATCGCAAGACAGACATTGTTGTTTTAGTTATTTTTAGTCCATTCCATTTCATCAAACAAGTTACTCGAGGTTGTATTTACAACTTCAAAAGAGAGAGAGAGAACGGCTATCTTACTTATCCTAGTCATTTTAATTATATAAAACCAACCAAAAATCATATACTAGTATTATTATTGTATTGTTTGGCTTTATGTGATTGTTGTGAGCATGTGACTGAGTCTCTCTCTCTCTCTCTCTTTATAATGCATATATGTTTCATCACGAGCTAAGTGCTTGAATCTATACATACAATCAAATATTTTTATGTACTGTGCAGACTGCTCTCTCTCTCTCTCTCTCACTACCAGATTTCCTGCACAATGTAACGTGCTTCCTCCGTCTGCTCAATCATATTTTCTATTCGCCCAAGGCAACCCCATTTCTATCTCTTACTTTCTCCTTTCATTCACACATTATGTGTTTCATTACAGTGAACTCTCCAATGATGTCATCAGCTCTGATTTTGACCAATTAGACTAGTTGACAGATATTCAAAGGTTGTCAGAGTAGCACTATTTGTTTATTCATCTCTAAGTTGAGGAATATTTAGGAATGCATAAACTCTCTTATATCGGAATAAACAAAAACCGTAAATGATACTTTACTAATGATTCTCTATCATTTTATAAAAAGAACCCTCACAATTGTTTTTTTTGTTTGTGACACTGGAACCCAAGAGAAACAAAAAGACCAAAAGGAGGTTCTACTTTTACAGACACCTACAGGTAAAATTATCTGTAAAGATTGGAAATACATAAGTTGAGAACAGTAATAAGTGGTGAACACAGTAGTCAAAAGAGAAGAGAGGGGGAGGCATGTGCTATGTGTTCCAATTATCTTGTATCTAAAAATAGGTGCGACAGCATTTCTGAACCTCGAGAATGTGTGCGTGTGTGTGTGTGAATCTGAATTATGGAGGAGGGTGGTGGATGTGGACAAAAGTTACAAAAATATAAAAAAAGGGAGACAGACTTAACGGTCTTCAAGATCTACCCACTTATTACTCATTAGTCCCCAAAAAATCATTATGCACATTTCCAACTTCTTTCAACAAACTTAAGGAAAAGAAAGCGAGAAGCTGAAACTCCATTGCTCGCATGTCAGATTCAGATCTTATACATACACTGTAACGTACGTGCAACTAAGCCATTCTATGCCAATCCAATGCCCTCATTAATCTGTACGCTTTTTTTGCTTTTCTCTTTAAAGATATCTTAGCGAGAAACTATATGTAACATTACTCTCTCCTCCTGAATCAAAGTATTAAGCATCTGCAGCCATCTCCTCCATTTGGTCCTTCAAACCAACGGTCCCATCCTAAGTTCAAAGGTCCAATGGTTCTGCCAGCCCGACAGCATTAGTCAGAGTTATTCCGAGTCAAAAAGAAGAAGACTATAGAGTTGCAAGGTTTAGAAGTACTCACAGTGGCAACAGAGGGTCGGGTTCTTTCTCGATGGAACAGAGCAGCCTGTGAATCAAGGCAATATAAGTTTGATTGATCAGCAATCAACAGCAAAAAGTTTCCAGTCAAATCCAGAGAATAATAAACCTAGAGGAGCTAAGAAAGGACTGAGTTTCCCTAACTTACTCTTCACACACGTTTGATACAATATCGGTCTTCTCGACCTCTACCAACTCTTTCTGGATACAATATAAGATGAAATAAATTAAAAAAAAATGGAAAGAAAGAGTTAAAGGCTACTTAAATATCGGTTATTAGAAGCAAGAAGAGGTGTAAAAGCGTCCAAGGCCATCGTCTAAACTTTAACAGGGCTGGATTGGAGTACTGTATATATAATAGAACACATAACCTTATGAGATAAGTAATACTTGTAGTACATCATCCCTCAGGATAAGAGAACCATTAACAAAAAAAATATATATATAGTGGATCCAAAGAGAAATCCAGAAAGTTTCCAATAGATTTGATTTTGAGCATATTAGAGTAAAGAAATCAGAATTGTAACCACAAAAAAAAAAAAAAAAAAAAAAAAAAA
>NC_025700.1:67989-100186 GCF_000633955.1 Camelina sativa
GATCTGCTGTGCATCTTATTAATGGAATCAAACTCTCCATCAAAGAACTAATTTTGCATTCAGAGGAAAAGGAGACTAACTTAAAAAAACAATTTTTACCTAGTTTCCAAGAAGACACATAACATACACACAAGTGTCAAATCCTCAATTAGGAGGAGGAAAGAGATGTAGTAAAGTAATACCTCTAAGAAGACGAGTTCCTGTTGAACGCGAGCAAGGTCAGCAAGGATCCTGTGCTTGCCGCCGCCGCCGCCGAGAGAAACAGCTTCCTGCTCGTAAGCCGGTGTTTCCTCCATCTATCGATATCTATCTAAGCAGTGGAATCACCAATTCTCATCGCAGATCTGACACACACAAGCCGAGAAAAGTATTCACTCCGTACAAGTTTGAATTGTCGTCGTCGTCGTCGAAAGAATAGACTCTCTCTCTCTCTTTCAATTGACTCCTCTGATTCTGCTGCTGATGATTTCACTTTTCTTTTCTTTTTTTTTTTTCTTTTTTTGAACAAAATGATTTCACTTTTCTCTTTAGCATTTTTTCTTTCTTTTCTCCAAAAGTCACGTGCTTTTTTTTGTGTTACATTGGTGGTATTAAAAAAACCCAAAAGGCCCAACCATTCTTATACATATGGGCCCATGGGCCGCAGCAAATGAGTGTGTGGTTAACGCAACAAACAACGTTACCTGTTGTAATAACGTTTTAAGTAAACAAAAGAGTGTCGGTGTATACATGTGGTTGGAGTCATCACATCATTACTGACCGACTCAGTAAGAAGTAAGAAGTAAGAAGAGGGGGGGTCTAGTCACTACTAGTAGGATAAGCTCTTTCTTCTTCTTCTTCTTCACCTAACTCACTCAACGGATCTGTCATCCATGGCTTCTTCTATGCTCAACGGGGCCATTACGTTCCCCAAAGGTTCAGCTTTCCCCGGTTCCAGATCCATTCCTCGCCCGACCTTACTCTCCGTCTCGCGCACCACCACCACCACACCCAGACTCTCCGTGGCAACCAGATGCAGCAGCGTCTCCTCCTCATCATCGCGGCCTTCGGCGCAACCTAGGTTCATCCAGCACAAAAAAGAGGCTTACTGGTTCTATAGGTTCTTATCCATCGTTTACGACCATATCATCAATCCAGGGCATTGGACCGAGGATATGAGGGACGACGCTCTCGAGCCCGCCGATCTCAGCCATCCCGACATGCGAGTGGTCGATGTCGGCGGCGGCACTGGTTTCACAACTCTGGGCATCGTCAAGACTGTCAAAGCTAAGAATGTCACCATCCTGGACCAGTCCCCGCATCAGCTGGCAAAGGCAAAGCAGAAGGAGCCCTTGAAAGAATGCAAGATCATTGAGGGAGATGCTGAGGATCTCCCTTTCCCCACCGATTATGCCGATAGATACGTTTCTGCTGGAAGGTATGCACTATCCCAATCATTGCTCCATTAATTTTAGTAGCTCCTTTCTCTTATCCATTCTCCTCTTTGTGTTGTTGTTATTATCAATCAATCAATCAATCAATCATCACAGCATTGAGTACTGGCCGGACCCTCAGCGAGGCATTAGGGAAGCCTACCGGGTTCTCAAGATCGGTGGTAAAGCCTGTCTCATTGGCCCTGTCTACCCTACCTTCTGGCTCTCTCGCTTCTTTTCTGATGTCTGGATGCTCTTCCCCAAGGAGGAAGAGTACATCGACTGGTTCACCAAAGCTGGTTTCAAGGACGTTCAGCTTAAGAGGATTGGCCCCAAGTGGTACCGTGGTGTTCGCAGGCACGGCCTTATCATGGGTTGTTCTGTCACCGGTATCAAACCTGCCTCTGGTGACTCTCCTCTCCAGGTTTTGTCCCCCGGCCCCTACCTCTCTCTCTCTCTTTTTTTATCACCTTTTTGGCTTCTTCTCTCTTTCATTGTGCTAAAAAAATTTGCTTGCAGCTTGGTCCAAAGGAAGAGGACGTTGAAAAGCCTGTCAGCAACCCCTTCTCATTCTTGGGACGCTTCCTCTTGGGAACCCTTGCGGCTGCCTGGTTTGTGCTAATCCCGATCTACATGTGGATTAAGGATCAGATCGTTCCCAAAGACCAACCCATATGATCCCCATCTGATGTAGTACATGAACAATGTATCATTGTAAACCATCTTGTGGTGAAGAAAAATTTGAGTCCTATCTATGAACAAGCGGAATATCATGAACCTTCTTTCTTTACAAAGATCGACCGATTCCCTAACTCTCAACTCTGCCAACATACTGTCTCTATCAGTTTGAATTTAATAAATGTCCACAACTTGTAAAACAACAAAGTATAGTAGTAGTAACATATCCGACCAGCATATGGAAATTACAACAAAAAAAACTTGTGCAAGTCACCAGAAACCAAATAGAAGAGTGTTCATCAATCGGCATAGCTAACCAGACCTCTCTGTCCGGATGGAGAGGTTGGGGGAGAAGGGCTGAGTGATTCTGCAGGAGAGACGGGTCCTCCTTTGATGGAGGATCTCTTTGGCCCGAGACGGGATTTAAGGTCTTCGCTAATTGGCTGCCTCTTTCTAGGGCTCCGGCTAGGGCTACGACGCCTTGGGCTCTGGCTCCTGCTTTCTTCTCTGAAACGTCTGCGGTACCCATCTGGAATCCGAGAAGTGCTCCTTCTCCTTCGGTTATACCTATGCAAGACAACACTGCTTTCAGAGGACATCCACCATTGCTTTGAAGTCATTCTGATCAGAATGATTTGCTTGACCAGAATTAATTTCACAAAAAAAAAGGGGTAAACAATTTTAACGTAAGTGGCTCTAGGTGCTGGTTTACAAGCTATATATCGTCCCAACCCAAAGTCAGAATATAGAGAGATTATAGAGTAAACCTTGGAGGGCTCCTTCTTCTGGCTGGGCTTCTAAAGCGACCCCTCGGTGAGCGGTCAGAGTAACTCCTGTTGCTTGGATACCTTCAAAAGTAAACAAAACCAGGCTTTAGTACAATCAGCAGACCTGTCTTCCTTTGCTGTCACTTGTAAGTATGAATAGATTACGTTACCTATCCATGTTCCTGTCTTGATAGCTTCTTCTGTCCGGCCAATGTTGAGAAGGTGAACGCTCAGGAGAAGGCGTATGGTACTTCCGAGCAAAGGAATAGCGTTCGGTGAATCCACGCCCCTTTCGGATGCGCTTTGGCACACCGCTTGGAGATGGACTTCTGGTAGATTTTCCCACAATATCCGCTGTTGGCTTCTCATGAGGACTTCTGCTTCCATTCCCAAGGTCTCTCACAGGGCTCCTACTAGGACTTCTGCTCCTGCTGTTTTGGTTTCTCCTACGAATTGGGCTCCTACTCCTATATAGCAATAGGGAATGGCGAAGTTTGTCAGGCACAGCAAATCAGACACCAAAATTGCAGAAGCAAAGCTTGAAATACATAAATTCAGGGATATAAACCTTGATTTCACTGAGTCATCCAAGTCAGCGTGTTGATCAGCTTTGGTGGCCTTTCCATTACCCACAGGTTCATTGTTCTTCAGGAAGGAATCTGGTTCCTTTCTCAGAAGGCCCTTCTCTGCAGGACTAGAGTCAGCAACTTTTCCTACAAGCACAGTTGTCGAAAGTTTTCCACCATCAGTTCCAAGAAGAGTGTAAGATTCGCATATATGCATATCGGCCTACTTGCAAGAGGTAATGCATATGAACTTCGGATACAAAAAGTAGTTGCCAAATAGGTTGAAAGAACCAGGATGCATGTAACAGGCACACTTACCTTTAGCTTTCACTGACTTTCTGGCTTTATCATGGCCCACTCTCTCATCATCGGAACTGCTGCTACTCTCGGTGTCACTCGAACTGTCCGTATTTCTGTAAGGAAATACTAATAAAATCAAGCAAAACAACTGGCAGCGGATAAATTAAATTACCATGAACTAATAAGTCAAACCTGCGCCGAGGTTTTCTATCTTGCCGAGCTTTCTTTTTCCCATTTCGTCCTTTAATCTTTCTTTCCCCGCGTCGGCCTTTGTGTCTCTTTGTTGTCCTCTTCCTACGCTTCCCATCACTGGAAGAACTAGACTCATAGGAGGATGAATATGTTTCTGATTCCGAATCTGAATCTGAGTCGGAACTTGAGCTATATGAATCCGACGAGGAGTATCTTCTTTTTCGCTTTATCTTTTTCTCCTTCGATTCTTTTTTGTGTGTCCCCTTAGGTTCACGGTCAGATGCATCTCCAGAAGATATGCTCTTGTCTGATTTTTTTGATTTCCCTGAAAATCAGTAGTGTATCACCATCATTAATCTAGAAACTCCACATTCAAAGATTAACTTCATTACCTTTTTCTCTTTCATAAACATCATTCAAATATTAACTTCATTACCTTTTTCTCTTTCAGAAAAATCAGGTGCTCTTATCTAAGACGTTTCTCCTGAGTCTATTATCTCAACTGAGCTAGTAGGTTTGCCATCACTCGTCCCCACAAGTTCCATTTTCTTGATTACTGTCATTCCCTCAACAACTTTGCCAAATACAACATGCTTCCTAAAATATGATTGAAAAAAATCAGTAACCTTGACAATGCATTAAACCTTGTATGTCATTTACAATGAACTTGAATTTCACAAAACGAAAAAATGTAGGAGCAGACATATACCCATCAAGATGTGGCTGGCGTTTAAAAAGTATAAAAAATTGGGATCCGTTAGTGTTTGGGCCACAATTTGCCATCGAAAGGACTCCAGCTCCATCATGGTCTAGTCTAAAATTCTCATCTGTAAGGATAACATGGATAAATTGAGAAAAGAAGTCAACTTCACAAAGCCGGAAACAGAGAAAGCGAAAAAGCGAAATTATACCTGAAAACTTCCCACCATAGATGCTCTCCCCACCAGTGCCTGCAAAGCAACAAATTTGGGCATTACTATAGGTAAAACTGAGTACAACAGTGATAGCACTCCAAAGAGTATCTGCTGATAAAATAAACACCATTACTTCACTGTCAAACGGATGAAAGAGAACCCTAGTACATTTTTTCTTAATCACAGTGCTATTGTTTTTCATCATATGAACATATAAACTAAGCTTCTTGTGTCAATTCCTGAAACGTTTGTGTTAATTAACTACAAACTAGATAATCTCTGCGTCCACAGTGAATATATCACCAAAAAAACATATGTTACCGTAAAGAATGAATATAGTGATGTCATGTAATATATACACTGGTGTGGAAAATAAAATAAATTCATGTGTAAAGGATAACAAGTTTGAAGATTACCGTTTCCATTAGAAAAATCACCTCCCTGCAAGAAAGATAACTAAAGTGTGAACAAAGAGCTTGTTTTTAATTACAAAATGATAGAGCAAATTTTCTAGGACAGCAAAAACGAAAAAGAAAAAAAGGTAGAAAAGCATACATACTTGAGCCATAAATCCTTTGATAACTCGATGGAAAGATGATCCTTTGAAATGTAGAGGCTTGGCGGTGGTCTTTCCAACGCCGGCCTCGCCTGCAACAACAAGTAAAGAACAAATGAACTGTGAAGCCCATAATCTTACAAAAACCAAAGCAAAGCAGGGTCATTTGCAATCTGCCGAGACAGAGATAGATGTTGTGAGCAAGTCTAAGGTACCTGTACACAGGGCACGGAAGTTTTCTGCAGTCTTGGGGACAACATCAGCAAAAAGCTACCATTGACACAGGAGAAAACAAAAAAAAACATA
The DNA here is from genome assembly GCF_000633955.1 of Camelina sativa. Classification (NCBI taxonomy): domain Eukaryota; kingdom Viridiplantae; phylum Streptophyta; class Magnoliopsida; order Brassicales; family Brassicaceae; genus Camelina; species Camelina sativa. The sequence continues at coordinate 73,681 of NC_025700.1, forward strand.
AGAAGCTCGAGACAGAAACGAACAGGGGAAAGCAAAAACAAAAAAAGCAGAGTGCTGAAATAATAATACCTCAATAACAATCCGTTCAACTGGATCCTCACCAATTGATACATCCAAGAAAACAAAAGGATTCTTCTTTTTAGTCATCGCTACAACAAAGGAAAATATCCGTGAGAAGTAGAAAGCAATGGTGGTCTACAAAGTGTAGAATAAATCCCCAATAATTATACATTGAAGCAGGGGAGAATACAACAAAACTTAACAAGTGGTGATGAGGTGCTGCTCGATTGAAACCAAAATAGCAGATCTATCAAACTTATATCGCTCTTATTAAAGAAACTAAAACCCTAAATAAACCCTAAAAGAAGTAGAGTCAGAGAGAAAGATGAATGGAGTGCTCCTTGTTCGAGAGTCAGATATAATACTAATGAAGCCCAGTAAGAAATAAAGCGAGGTCGGGAGACACCTACCAACTCTAAGCGGAGCGAGCGAGCGAGCCTGAGACTGAAACGGAGACGGTGGTGATTGATTATGAATGAGAAACGAAGAGAGTAGAACAAAAGAGAGAGGAAAAATAAATGTATAATCTTAGTTTAAAACTTGTATTGCCACGTGTCGAATCCATTTAATGTTAAATTTTTATATAGGCTAGCTAGCGGCCTCATCATCGAGCCCGATGGGCCTCCAAATTGAAATGGAAGATGATGATGACTACTCTGCGGCCGCGACTACCCTTCTCTTCGACCGTCCGATCCCGCTGCTCGGGGGACCAGTACCCGCCGGTGTTTCTCATGTTCTAGCTTTCCGATCTCTGGATTCATGGTCAGCCGCTTTCAAGCGCTGCGAAACCCTAATCAAGGAGCAGTGCGAGGAAGGTGCTAGGATTGGGTGCGCCGTCTCCGCCTCCAAGAACTGTAAGCCGCCGTGGTGGCGGGGCTCTGGTGACATGAGGGAGCGAGACAAGTGTGAAGAGCGGGAATTTAAGGCATGTGTGGCTGCCGCCATGGGCAAGTGTGCGGGCTTCGCCAGAGACAAGTGTTCTGGAGCGTTTTTAGAGGCGCGAGTCGCGAGTGAGGTTGAGGGATTGGTGTGGCTAGCGTCAATGCCGGAGGAAAGCACGTGGCGTCATCTCATGGGGCTGGCTTCTGGTTTAGTTTGTTCAGATTCAAACCAAACTCTTAATTAGTTGCAGGCTGATGATGATTAGTTATGGTGTATTCTGGTTTAGTTTGTTCAGATTTCATTTAGATGATATGATAGGTCGTCACAAACAGGCTCTTGAGATTTTGTTAAGCTTGGTGCTACTGCTGCTACTCTAAATGACTCTTGTTTCTTAATATCCCTACACATAACTGCGTGATCAGCTTCAAATGTATGTCACTGAGCTACCAAAGCCTCTTGTGTGTTACTCTTCCTCTCTCTGTATACGTTATGTTTCGTCTACAACCTCTAGCCTTGCCAACTGCAAACTTTGATGATATTATGAGGAGTTTCTTAGTGTTTGCTTTGCCAAGAATCCTCGTTGATATATCGTCTTGATGTTGAATCTGCAGAGCTCTTTCTTTGGTGGTCAGCGGTCACGTCTAGTTTTAGTGGAGGTCAACTCATTTTGTGTTTTTACAAAGTCAACTACTGCTGCTGCTTTTTTAAGTCTTGCTGTGTGTCGTCACATGAAAAAGAAAGAGATGAGGCTCGCATTTCTTGACAACGAAANGCTCCTTGTTCGAGAGTCAGATATAATACTAATGAAGCCCAGTAAGAAATAAAGCGAGGTCGGGAGACACCTACCAACTCTAAGCGGAGCGAGCGAGCGAGCCTGAGACTGAAACGGAGACGGTGGTGATTGATTATGAATGAGAAACGAAGAGAGTAGAACAAAAGAGAGAGGAAAAATAAATGTATAATCTTAGTTTAAAACTTGTATTGCCACGTGTCGAATCCATTTAATGTTAAATTTTTATATAGGCTAGCTAGCGGCCTCATCATCGAGCCCGATGGGCCTCCAAATTGAAATGGAAGATGATGATGACTACTCTGCGGCCGCGACTACCCTTCTCTTCGACCGTCCGATCCCGCTGCTCGGGGGACCAGTACCCGCCGGTGTTTCTCATGTTCTAGCTTTCCGATCTCTGGATTCATGGTCAGCCGCTTTCAAGCGCTGCGAAACCCTAATCAAGGAGCAGTGCGAGGAAGGTGCTAGGATTGGGTGCGCCGTCTCCGCCTCCAAGAACTGTAAGCCGCCGTGGTGGCGGGGCTCTGGTGACATGAGGGAGCGAGACAAGTGCGAAGAGCGGGAATTTAAGGCATGTGTGGCTGCCGCCATGGGCAAGTGTGCGGGCTTCGCCAGAGACAAGTGTTCTGGAGCGTTTTTAGAGGCGCGAGTCGCGAGTGAGGTTGAGGGATTGGTGTGGCTAGCGTCAATGCCGGAGGAAAGCACGTGGCGTCATCTCATGGGGCTGGCTTCTGGTTTAGTTTGTTCAGATTCAAACCAAACTCTTAATTAGTTGCAGGCTGATGATGATTAGTTATGGTGTATTCTGGTTTAGTTTGTTCAGATTTCATTTAGATGATATGATAGGTCGTCACAAACAGGCTCTTGAGATTTTGTTAAGCTTGGTGCTACTGCTGCTACTCTAAATGACTCTTGTTTCTTAATATCCCTACACATAACTGCGTGATCAGCTTCAAATGTATGTCACTGAGCTACCAAAGCCTCTTGTGTGTTACTCTTCCTCTCTCTGTATACGTTATGTTTCGTCTACAACCTCTAGCCTTGCCAACTGCAAACTTTGATGATATTATGAGGAGTTTCTTAGTGTTTGCTTTGCCAAGAATCCTCGTTGATATATCGTCTTGATGTTGAATCTGCAGAGCTCTTTCTTTGGTGGTCAGCGGTCACGTCTAGTTTTAGTGGAGGTCAACTCATTTTGTGTTTTTACAAAGTCAACTACTGCTGCTGCTTTTTTAAGTCTTGCTGTGTGTCGTCACATGAAAAAGAAAGAGATGAGGCTCGCATTTCTTGACAACGAAAATGGAAACTGCTACGAAGTTTCGGGGATGGAACTGATGATAAGCCTTCTTCTCTGTCCTAGACGATTCTCACACGCTACTCTCTATTAATATATTCAAACAACCTCTTCTTTTTTTCTTTTGATTTCTGTAAAAATGGTTTTGTGGAAAGGTAGGAGTGACAAACTCGGTTTTGTTTCGTTCATGAATCAAGTGCATATTTGAGTAGTATTAATTCAGTTAAATAGATATAGGAAACAAGTTGGTGTAGAAGATTCAAAAGCTCTAATCCTTTTTTTCCTTTCTTTTCCTTTTGCTATTATGGCCATTACTTATATTCGTCCTTGCGGACTAAGCATTCTGCAAGTTGGTACACGCACGCTATTGCTCATCGTTCTACAATGACGGCTTGTCCACACCACACTAGATTGTTACATCATCATATGGCTGTTTTTACATAAATTACCAAATCTCAGATTACCTCTTTTCGTTTTTTTTTTTACAATGGTTCGAAACCCAAGCAAGAGCCAATAGATAAGTCAACAGACACGTACAAAAGGATGTGCGGCCCATGTCCTTTGATCGACATGCCTGCGTCTGCGTGTTTACAACGTGTTTTGAGTGGTTACACCGCCTGAACAAAAAATAAACTAGGACGAGTTAAAAATTAATACAAGAGACTTAATAGTTTTAAGCAGAAAAAGTGTAATCCAAAGGCGGCCAAAAATAGATTTAAATATTAGAGCACGAAGCTCATGGTTTTGAAGAGAAATCATTTCTAGCTTCCGAGTCTTGAGTGTCTTTCAAGTCACACCACATATAGACGAGAGACTCTTTTATTTCCCCAAAAACTCTCTCTTTCTTTACACACAAAAGCATATGAGAGACCTCCATAAATATGATTGCACTGCTCTCTTTCTCAACCTTACCACCCCCAGCCTCAACAAGGCCCAAAGGCGTTGGCGTTTTGCCTACGCTGCCATCTACTCTGTGAGGGCTATGCTTTCTCTCGTTAAGGAGACGGTTCCCGCAAGGATTGATCCAAAAATATCTGATGACTCCTTCTCTCTCTCCTACACAGCCCTCGAGTCCACTGATGGAGCAAAGGTCAACTCTATGCCTCTCTCTTATGTTCCTGACATCGATCAGGAACGACTTGTGGAGATCATGAAGGGTAAGGACTTACCTGGCATCCAAGCGCTGGGTGGCGTCGCGGGTGTCGCTACTTCCCTAAGGACAAACGCCACCAAAGGGATCCATGGGAATGAGCAAGAAATCAGCAGACGCCGTGAGCTCTTTGGCTCTAACACCTACCATAAGCCACCGCCTAAAGGACTTCTCTTTTTTGTTTATGAAGCTTTCAAAGACTTAACCATCTTGATCTTGTTGGTCTGTGCCACTCTCGCCCTTGGCTTCGGAATCAAAGAACACGGCATCAAAGAAGGTTGGTACGAAGGCGGAAGCATCTTCGTAGCAGTCTTCTTGGTCATAGTTGTCTCTGCTCTCAGCAACTTCAGGCAGGAAAGACAGTTCGACAAGCTGTCCAAGATAAGCAATAATATCAAAGTGGAAGTCCTTAGAGACAGCAGGCGGCAACATATTTCCATCTTTGACGTTGTTGTTGGTGATGTTGTCTTCTTGAAGATTGGAGATCAGATTCCGGCTGATGGTCTGTTCTTGGATGGGCATTCACTTCAGGTGGACGAGTCTAGTATGACCGGAGAGAGTGACCATCTCGAAGTGGATCTCAAGGATAATCCCTTCTTGTTCTCTGGCACGAAGATAGTTGACGGGTTTGCCCAGATGCTAGTTGTCTCCGTGGGTATGAGCACAACCTGGGGACAGACGATGAGCTCCATAAACCAAGATTCTAGCGAGAGAACACCTTTGCAGGTCCGTCTGGACACGCTGACCTCCACCATAGGAAAAGTTGGTCTTACGGTGGCTGCTCTTGTTTTGGTAGTATTATTAGTCCGTTACTTCACAGGGAACACAGAGAAAGAGGGTAAAAGAGAATACAACGGGAGCAAAACACCTGTTGATACTGTGGTTAATTCCGTGGTGCGAATTGTGGCAGCTGCTGTCACCATTGTCGTGGTGGCTATCCCGGAAGGCTTGCCATTGGCTGTGACTCTGACGCTGGCTTACTCCATGAAGAGAATGATGTCTGATCAAGCTATGGTCAGAAAGCTCTCGGCGTGTGAGACAATGGGATCAGCGACAGTGATATGCACAGACAAAACAGGCACTTTAACACTGAACGAAATGAAGGTAACCAAGTTTTGGCTTGGCCAAGAGTCAATCCATGAAGACTCTACCAAGATGATCTCATCTGACGTTCTCGATCTGCTTTACCAAGGCACCGGTCTAAACACGACGGGAAGCGTCTGTGTGTCAGACTCAGGATCAACGCCTGAGTTCTCGGGCAGTCCAACAGAGAAGGCTCTTTTGTCTTGGACTGTGCTAAATCTGGGAATGGATATGGAGTCAGTGAAGCAGAAACACGATGTTCTCCGCGTAGAAACTTTCAACTCAGCAAAAAAACGAAGCGGAGTTTTGGTCCGGAAAAAATCTGACTATACAGTCCATGTACACTGGAAAGGAGCCGCTGAAATGGTCCTAGCTATGTGTTCTCACTACTACACGAGCACTGGGTCTGTTGACTTATTGGACTCCACCGCAAAGAACAGCATTCATGCAATAATCCAAGGTATGGCGGCCAGTAGCCTGAGATGCATTGCCTTCGCCCATAAAGTGTCGTCAAACGACTCGGGATTAGAGGAAGATGGCTTGAACTTGATGGGAATAGTGGGTCTGAAAGATCCATGTCGTCCTGGTGTCTCAAAAGCTGTTGAAACTTGCAAACTAGCGGGGGTCACCATCAAGATGATAACGGGAGATAATGTTTTCACTGCAAAAGCGATAGCGTTTGAATGTGGAATCCTGGACCACAATGACGAAGATGAAGAAGAGAGCGTTGTAGAAGGTGTACAGTTCAGAAACTATACAGACGAAGAGAGAATGCAGAAAGTTGAGAAGATCCGGGTCATGGCAAGGTCATCTCCCTCCGACAAGCTTCTAATGGTCAAATGTCTGAGACTTAAAGGCCACGTGGTAGCCGTCACAGGGGATGGCACCAATGATGCACCTGCACTCAAAGAAGCAGATATTGGACTGTCTATGGGAATTCAGGGCACTGAAGTGGCGAAAGAAAGTTCAGACATTGTCATTTTAGATGATAACTTCACATCCGTTGCTACAGTCTTAAAATGGGGGAGGTGTGTCTACAACAATATCCAGAAATTCATTCAGTTTCAGCTAACAGTGAACGTTGCAGCTCTTGTGATCAATTTCATCGCAGCAGTTTCAGCCGGTGAGGTCCCTTTGACCGCAGTTCAGCTGCTGTGGGTAAACCTCATCATGGACACTCTGGGAGCTCTGGCTCTCGCCACCGAGCGACCCACCAACGAGCTCCTGAAGCGAAAGCCAGTTGGCCGANAAAATTCATACAGTTTCAGCTAACGGTGAACGTTGCAGCTCTTGTGATCAATTTCATCGCAGCAGTTTCAGCCGGTGAGGTCCCTTTGACCGCAGTTCAACTGTTGTGGGTAAACCTCATCATGGACACTCTGGGAGCTCTGGCTCTCGCCACCGAGCGACCCACCAACGAGCTCCTGAAGCGAAAGCCAGTTGGCCGAACAGAGGTCCTGATAACAAATGTCATGTGGAGAAATCTCTTGGTTCAGTCATTATATCAAATAGCCATACTCTTGATCTTGCAATTTAAGGGTATGTCTATATTCAACGTGCCCAAGGAAGTGAAGAACACACTCATATTCAACACTTTCGTGCTCTGTCAAGTTTTCAACGAATTCAATGCAAGGGAGATGGAGAAGAAAAATGTATTCAAAGGACTTCATAGAAACAGGTTGTTCATTGGAATCATAGCGATCACTATCGTACTTCAAGTCATTATGGTGGAATTCCTAAAGAAGTTTGCGGACACAGTAAGGCTTAACGGGTGGCAATGGGGAACTTGCATAGCGATTGCATCTCTTTCATGGCCCATTGGCTTTTTCACAAAATTCATTCCTGTTTCTGAGACACCGTTCCTCAGTTACTTTAAGAATCCAAGATCCTTATTTAAGGGTTCAAGAAGCTCATCTCTCAAGAAACCTTGAGAAGACTACCATAGTAGAAGCTTACCATTTTACAAGATTCAAATTCATTAGCTGAAACTTTGATGGTTGCCCACCAAGAGGTGCATTTACGAGGTTTTGGCCACTGACTTCTAAGTTCTTCTTTCCAGTTCACTTTTATAGAAACATTAAAGAAGACTACTAGGTTGGTTTAAGAAGATATCTGGATGGCTTAAGAAAACTGAAGAAAAAACAATAGTGCGAGTTTGAATTTTGGCCTACCCATTGGTGGGTAGTAAGACTAGCCTTGGTTTATCTGCTGTACAATGGAAGGGTATATTACACCGTTTGTACTTTTAAAGCTAAACAAGTAGGGAAGTTTTGTCTTGAGGTGAGGATTACATACATAGAGCGTGCAAGTTTGTCTGGTAATGTTTGGGTGAATATGTGAGAGAGAGACCATTTTGGTTTTGTACAGTTTTCCTTTTTCTTAAGACGTTTGGCTTCTAAATTCTCTTTAAAACACTAAAAGTAGATGAATTTAGGGTAGATAAATAACGCAAAAACATGGAAATAGAAAGTGGAGAGGGTGACAAAGCAGGAGAAAACAGATATAACCCCTACAGCGGTTTCATATNTCCTGATAACAAATGTCATGTGGAGAAATCTCTTGGTTCAGTCATTATATCAAATAGCCATACTCTTGATCTTGCAATTTAAGGGTATGTCTATATTCAACGTGCCCAAGGAAGTGAAGAACACACTCATATTCAACACTTTCGTGCTCTGTCAAGTTTTCAACGAATTCAATGCAAGGGAGATGGAGAAGAAAAATGTATTCAAAGGACTTCATAGAAACAGGTTGTTCATTGGAATCATAGCGATCACTATCGTACTTCAAGTCATTATGGTGGAATTCCTAAAGAAGTTTGCGGACACAGTAAGGCTTAACGGGTGGCAATGGGGAACTTGCATAGCGATTGCATCTCTTTCATGGCCCATTGGCTTTTTCACAAAATTCATTCCTGTTTCTGAGACACCGTTCCTCAGTTACTTTAAGAATCCAAGATCCTTATTTAAGGGTTCAAGAAGCTCATCTCTCAAGAAACCTTGAGAAGACTACCATAGTAGAAGCTTACCATTTTACAAGATTCAAATTCATTAGCTGAAACTTTGATGGTTGCCCACCAAGAGGTGCATTTACGAGGTTTTGGCCACTGACTTCTAAGTTCTTCTTTCCAGTTCACTTTTATAGAAACATTAAAGAAGACTACTAGGTTGGTTTAAGAAGATATCTGGATGGCTTAAGAAAACTGAAGAAAAAACAATAGTGCGAGTTTGAATTTTGGCCTACCCATTGGTGGGTAGTAAGACTAGCCTTGGTTTATCTGCTGTACAATGGAAGGGTATATTACACCGTTTGTACTTTTAAAGCTAAACAAGTAGGGAAGTTTTGTCTTGAGGTGAGGATTACATACATAGAGCGTGCAAGTTTGTCTGGTAATGTTTGGGTGAATATGTGAGAGAGAGACCATTTTGGTTTTGTACAGTTTTCCTTTTTCTTAAGACGTTTGGCTTCTAAATTCTCTTTAAAACACTAAAAGTAGATGAATTTAGGGTAGATAAATAACGCAAAAACATGGAAATAGAAAGTGGAGAGGGTGACAAAGCAGGAGAAAACAGATATAACCCCTACAGCGGTTTCATATAGTGAAATGTGTGTTTGGGAGTTTGTTTTTCTTTCAACAGCCATGTGGAGTGTTTTATCAGTGACTGTTCCTAAACCAGGAAGGAGTGAGGCTGTCACAGCATGACCTAGCTTGGGTTTAAGCAAAATATGTTTCCACATTCCTCTATTAACCAAAGATAGATCATGCTGGCAGCTTCACTTGTTCCCTTGTGGACTTGTCTTCAAAATAATTGGACAAAAATAAAAACTTAAAAAAGTTTCGTTCGATGAGGAAGTTGTAAACGTGGAAAACTGAAACATATGTGATGGCAATGAAAGAGCATACAGGAGATGAGAGAAGAGAGGGATAATGCTTTGTGGTTTGAGGCGTTATAGATACTTATAGAAAGAGATGAGAGAGGATTTGAGGGACAGATGTTAAAAATTTAAAGAGATGGTTGGGTAAAAAGGAGAGAGACACCACGAATTAAAGAAGCCTTAAACAGTGAATTAAAAGAAGCATCATAATGCATACAGCTAAGAGAGGAAGAAAGAGAGAGAGAGAGCGAGAGACAAAATCAATAGGGCTATGAAGAGATTAGCGCCTCGGCCCTGCATACCTATATCTCCACCACCTGTGACCCTAAATATACTCCTTTATTGTGATACATCTCTTTCTTTCTCGAATATATCTCTCTCCCTCTTTCTCGCGTACACAGTGTCGTACCTGATTTTAAATCTAGACCGTCAAGAAGCTTCACCAAGGTCCATGCTTAGTTTGACTCCGCGTATCTAAAAGACCTCATCTTTAGGTTTTGCATCAACCACCCTCCTATGTTTCCTCCTGCATTAGGTATCCCACAAGGCCACAAAATAAGGCTAATAAACCATCATTCTCTTTAAGCAATGCAAATACAAAGACGTAAACAGTAAACAGCTGAGGTTTGTGGAGTGTGTTTAAATGCAGATGAATATAGGTGGAACATATGAAATATTAATCCACGGGTTTGGGTAGGTGTGGGTTTAAAAAAGCAACTAATATATAACAAGGAGAAAAGAGAGGTCAGTATCTTGGAGACATTTACTCTCAAAAGACTTACTAGGTCTCTGCTGAACAGCCTAGTTAGACGACTCTATCCCTGGCTTGGTGTCTAGGTCTCTGCTTCCTGCTTTTAATTACTGATATGCCTTTACTTTTTTCCTCTTAATCAGGTCTCCATCTTCCCTGTTACATTGAAAGTTTGAATTCCCTTGCAATTCTCTCTTTCCCTTCTATGGTTTTTTTTTGCAATCGCTCTCTTTCCCTTCTATGGTGCAATACAAAGGAGGTCATTATACTCCTCAAATGACGACTTCTTGTTGTTCTTGGTGGGACACAGGCAAATAACCATATGCAAACCTTATGAAGCTATGTGAAGCTAAGTTACATAATAATCTTCGTCTGGACTGATGAATATATGCTTTGGCAAGTTTTGGTCACCAAAAATCTCCGCAAGAACACAGTCCACTTTCAAAATGATGAAATCTATTGGCGTCCCTCATCACAATATCTCGTCTGAATAACTCAGAGACCAGCTTACAAAAAATATGGCAATCTCTACAGACACGTAAATTTTTGGTGATCCGAAGACAGGCTCTATCAGGTGTTCTGAGCAGACCAAAAGCAATTGCTAGCCTCTCACTGTGTCCATGCAGCATCTGAACCTTCTCCCCTTCATCTACATTATGCAGAACAAACTTTGTATCGGCTAAATAACCTGCTTCCTTCTCCAACTTCCTAGTAACCTCCGACAATTTCTCATATATCTCTTTGGTCTCTGGGTGAGACTTATCTCTTGCTGTAAATTTATGAACCTTGCCATCTATCTCAATCCAACTACATCCAGGGTGTTTCTCCAATCCGCTTGCTTTCATTTTTGCCCTCACTTTTTCTACATCGTCCCATCTTCCTTGTTCAGCAAAGACATTAGATATAAGCACAAGATTTCCCGGATTCTTAGGTTCTAGCTCAAGGAGCCTCTGAGCTGCTATCGCCCCAATTTCTTTCTCTGAATGAGATCGGCATGCGGCAAGGAGTGCACACCACACTTCTGTGGTCGGTTCTGTCTTCATCATTTTAACGAATTCAAAGGCTTCCACTACACAATTTGCACGACCCAGCATGTCAACCAGACACACGTAATGTTCAGGCCATGGTTCCAGTTTATATTCATGGTCCATGAGCTTGAGAAACCCTCTACCCTCTTCAAGCAGACCTGCATGGCTGCACGCATGAAGAAGAGCCAGAAATGAAATGTGATCGGGCGAGATGTTTTCATGCCTCATTTTATTGAACAACTCAACAGATGCTTTTCCACAGCCGTGCATCCCATATGCATTGATCATACTTGTGAATTGCAGTAAACCTTTCCTCTCTATCCCATCAAATACAACCTTTGCACTCTGTAAATCTCCACAGCAAGCATACATATCAACAACTGCAACTGCAATGGACTCCTCTAGGAAAAAACCCTTGCGGAGTAAGTAGCCATGTATTTCTCTACCTTTCTTGAGGGCAGATAAACTTGCTGCAGTGGACAGTATACACAACAATGCTACAGAATCAGCTGACAAACCAGTTTCAACCATGCGTCGAAAGATTTCAACAGCCTTGTTTTCGTTACCATTTAGAGCACTAGACGAAATCATGCTAGTCCAAGAGACAACATCTTTACCTTTAATTGATTCAAATATTCGAGTAGCATAGCCCATGTTCCTGCATTTTCCGTAAACATCTACCAACTCATTCTGTATCACAGTATCAAGTAAACCTTTTCTCAAGATGTGACAATGAATCTCTTTGACAATGAGCTCAGATTTCAGCAAACTACAAGCTCGGAGGATGCTTCCCAGCATCAATTCATCAATTTCCATCCTTTGCTTAGCAACATTCCGAAAGAGTTGTAAGGCTTCTACATGGCAATCATTCTGGGCATAACCAGCAATGACTGTAGTCCATGAAATAAGATCTTTTTCATGCATCCTAAGAAACACGCGGCCCATATAACATGTGCGGTTGCATTTTGAGTACATATCTATCAACGTGTTTCCAACCTGCAAATTAGAATTCCAGCCATGTTTAATGACGTAAGCATGCAATTCCATTCCTGCCAACAGATTGCTTAATCTTCCTGACGCTGCAATGACACTGGTCATCGAAACCTCGTCGGGCTTGTGGCCAGCAGCGATCATATCACAAAAGAATCCTAATGCCTCCTTGCACATGAAATTGTGAACATATCCCTTAATCAGAGAATTCAATGTCACAACGTCAGCGTTGTCCATGTGACGAAGAATCCTTCCTGCCTCGAGCATTTTACCACACCTGGTATACATTGCAATCAAGGCGTTGCAAACATATAGTTCAGTAGAAAGATTTGATTTCAGGACAGCAGCGTGGATCTCTTTGCCTGTGTATGCATATGAAAGACCTTGACAGGCTGTGAGAGCCGAAACAAAAGTGTAGCTGTTGGGGGCAGGACCAATGATCTGCATTTCTCTGAAAAGCTCTAAAGTCTCGGAAGATTGGCCAGACGAGGAAAACGAAGACATGATAGAATTCCACAGAACAGCGTCTCCTTTATCTTGGGATCCATGAAACAGACGCCTTGCAGCGCTTAGGTCATCATTCTTAGCATACATGGAAAGCAACGCATTGACAACAAAATCAGTAGAACTGTATCCAAGTTTAACGAGCAGAGAATGAAGCTCAGTGCCACTCCGGGAATCTCTAAGGTTGCCGCAGGCTTTAAGCAAGAGAGGAAAAGAGTAGAGATGGAGAGGAACGCCCTGGAGGCGGATATGGCGGTAGAGAGAAAGAGCAGACGCAGGTTCATCATTGGAAAGATAGGCTCCAATCATCGCATTCCATGCAAAGGGAGTTTTGTGAGGCATTTCGTCGAACACTTTCTCTGCGTCATCCACAGAGCGACACTTGCCGTACATAAACACAAGCTTACCGGCCAATTCAAAAGCGGGGAAAGTCTTGAAAATGCGGGAATGCAGCTGCCGGCCTTGAGAGAGAGCTCCGAATTTGCCACAGAGCTCAAGAACGGAGGCATAGGCTTCCATTGAAGGGTCGTCGTCCAGCCGTCGAAGAGCTTCGTACAGGCCACCATCGAAACAAGAGAGGTTCAGAGAAGAGACGAGTTGGGCGGGCTTTACGGGGTAACTGAGAGGAGCTGGGTTTGTCCGAAATCGGGGACGGCATGTCGGAAGATTAGCATGGGGAAGAAACGTGGGATTCGAAATCGCCGAAGCAGAGTACATGATGATTTTAGAAGAAGAGACGGGGACATTTTTGCTCAATAGCCTCATTTGTTGTTAATTATTTAAACTGCATATCTTTTGTTTTGCTCTCTTCAATCGCAGCCCGCCCGTAGATGATGATGATACAGCCGCCATGGAGGGTTCAATCAAATTCCTTCATTACGACGACTCTGCTGGGTTCCATTTAAATTTTATTCATCATCTCTTCTTCTTATTCACTCAGATAAGGTTCTGATATGGGCCAGGCCCATTAAAATACGCAATACAATCTCGGTCCCGTTTCTGTAAATTGAAAATTTTCGATAAGAAAGGACGCGTGATCCAATCAAGAAACTTTTTATTATCTAACTATCTTTTTACCCTGGTGTACGACGCGTCTATTATTTTTTTATATAAAATATTATTAATTTTTTTTTGATATAAAATGTAGTTAATTATGCCATGAATTCATTACTTAATTAATAGTATGTGATAGAAGCACATATTATAATGTTATATTAGTAATATTAAAATATGACACTAATATTAACTTGATTAATATAATTTATAATAAACACATTTTAGCATATTCTTATTTTGATTCTCAATTGATATTATTGGATTGATAGTGTACATTTAAAGCTAATACGATTTTATCAAATATGTAAATGTTTATTAAAGGCAAATTAGATTTTTCCTAAGATGTTTATTAATTTGAATTAATTGTTATATTATATGGATGTGATTAAGAGGATGTGATTACAAATTTTGTTCTATTAATTTTTTTTGTCAAACTCGCCCCTAAAAATTCGACATTGCAAATTAGATCCTAAGTTTATAAAATGCAAATTAGATATTTCCTAAATTACAATGAGCATTGATTGGTTGTTATATTATAGGTATGTAATTAATAACAAATCGTCCCAAAATATTCAGCATATTAAGTAGGATTCAAATAATTGAATCGGTTATAAACATTAACTATATATATATATATATATTTAAATATTCGTTTATAAAAATTCAAATCACATAATATGATGAAAAAATCTAAATATTCTATTAACTTTATTTTTTAAATAGTAATTAAAAATTTAAATATAAGATTAAATATGTTAGATTATATTTTAATCTAACATATTGATTTAAATTAGGTAGATATATTTTAGGAAATTAATATTAGCATATAAGGAAATGATTGTGTTTGATTGCAAGGATTGTAGAAAATTTAGTTAGTACTTGTTTAGATATAAAAATTAAGAGAGAATGACACAAAAATGTACTTAAAAATGTTAAGATAGATAAAAGAATTTGAACCAAAAAAAAACATCGATATCATAAAGGTTGGCAAATACATCACAAGATGAATTCATTTATTCGCAAGTTGTTGCTTTGACGTCGTGGGAGTGAGAGAGGGAGGTGAACGTAGATTATGTTTCTTGCACGTCATCAATTAATCATGCACCTACATCCACTTTCTCCAAAAATATTAACACTCACACCCACTTTCTACTACTCATATACTTTTCTCAAGTTTAATTATATATTACCCTTCATTCTTTCTAACCCTTTCTATTTTTTTTTCTCTCTCTCCCTCTCTCTCTCACACACAATTATTCAACCAAACAATACATATTCTTTCTTGTTTTGCTTTTGCTCATCCACTCAAAGAGAAAAGTTTATTTATGTTTCTCTATCTTTCTCTCACATTCATTTTCTAAAGTTTTCAAAAACCATTCCAACAATGGTGGAAATATAGAGAAGGTGAAATCTTTAGATCTTTTTTCTTATCACTTTAGATTATATGAAATTCGATCTGGATTTTCTTGGTTTTATTGTGATTTTGTGATTCTACTGATTAATTGTGGTCTTGTGAGCTTTTTAATATTGAATTTGTTTTAGTTCGATCTGTGAAAAAGTTTGAGTTTTGTTGTGTGAGTGTTATCCATTACTTATATTGTATCCATAAATAGTTATATATTTGGATAAGTTTGACAAATAATGTATCCACAAATATTGTATCCACAAATAGTTATCCATGTGGACAAATATTGTATCCACAAATTGCACTATAACCCCATATGTTTACATATGAACATGTTGTCATAGTCACCTAAATTGATGTGTAATACTTATATGCTGTATGAATAAACACAAGTAATTATCTATTAAAATTACTGCAATTGTCTATTCACTTATCATTGAACAAATGTTCAACGACAAATGGATACTTTATAATCTAAAATTTCATCAAAAATATAGCAATATGTATCTTAAAATGTATAAAATATATAATCATAACATATTGTATATAAATAAATAGATAATTTGTTTTATGATAACCATTTAAAGTGTTAATAACAAAAAAAAAAAGAGAAAATAAGGAGAAAAAGAGGAGATGGGCAAAATTGTCCAAAAAACAAAGACACCTAAGCATGAAACTTAAAAAAGTATAGTGAGTTTGCAAAGTAAATTTTTGTGAAACAATTTGAATGCAAAGTGGGGATGGGTGGAATAAACCCTATATAATCATTAATGCGTTGATTTGTCTTTCATTTGACATCTATTATCTTTGGTGTAAAGAAGCCTAATTAAAAGTCAACGAACAAAAAATGAGGAAGATGATCAACTTCTCAGCCATTAATATCCTCGTATTGATCTTATTGGTTTCCACAGGTACGTAACATATATTCCATCACTTTCCAACTCGATCGATCTCGTTTTTACATGTTGCTGCTAATTATGTCGCACACATGGCACACCATATAGAATTGATGGAGCAAGGAGAAGCGCAAGCTCAAGGATGTGAGTGGGAGTGCAAGCATCTACCAAACTTCCCGTGTTGGTTAAAGGATGCAGGAGAACGCCTTTGCCACGACTTGTGCAAGTACGAAGGAGCCATTGGCGGCTTTTGTGTCTCTGACCCCCACCGCTGCCTCTGCCGCAAGGCCGGCTGCTCCTGATTTTAATTAATTTACCCTCATCTTGTCATATTCAAGCAGCCGTTTTACACGGAATAATATAACAACATACATATATGTCTGATATCATATCGAGTGCTATAAGGATTGGATTGTGATATTTAATAAATACGATGGTGTAATGTAACCCTATGTTGTATAACATACACATCGTTCATTTTGTTGGATCTCCACGATCACAATACTATTCTCTTATTCTCTCTAATCTCTGTATATATGTTTCGTTTGTTGATTACTAAACCGGACATGAACCCATGAAAAACCTAACTAACTTTGCTTCACATTCGCCTCTTCTTCCCCGGAGTTGTCGTTGCTCAACAGTAGCTCTTCCCAAAACCCGTCGTCGAGCTCCCTCTCCACGCCATCAATCCGTTGCCGTCCATAGCCTTGCATCTCTAGCGCCAGAGCCTCCAGCTCCGATACGTGCTCCACCGCTTCCGTTTTGACCAAGTTAGCCTGATTAATCATCGCAGCCTCCTCTATCCCTGTCATCTTCTCAAGTAGCTGTTGCAGAAGCGAAGGGTTCTGTGCCGCACGCCTCAAGAAGGACATCATATGCCTCTGTTTCTTCTCTGCACCATTAATCCTCTGCTCCATGGCTTGGATGCAGCCTCTCGCTCTCTGCTCCTCCTGTCTGAGCCTCGATATCTCCATCATTAGGACATGACTCTCTTCTCGGAGCTGCGGAGCCTCGACGCTGGGGTCATGACACTCGGATTGAGAGTGGTGGAGTGAAGGAGGGGCAGAGGAGGAGGCTCGTCGCTTTATGCTTTTGAGAAGGTCTCTTTGACCCATCAAGAATCCTTCATTCATAAACTCCCATCTCTCTGTCTCGATCTTTCTGAATCCCTGCGGGTCAATAAATAATCAATTAATTGGGTAAGTTTGGGACCTCTTCTTTCTTACTGTGCATGTCAGTCAAAAATCATTATCTTCAGTTTTCTATTTTATTATTATATCCATCCTAGTCCTAGGATAAAGAAAGTTTTCAGAATTTGCGAAAACATAATTCTCATTCAAAACTTTAGCTTATACCATTACTGAGCATAACTTTATACGGCCGGAGTTGTCGGTTTAAACAACAAAATTCACAAATTAAACAAGAGACAAATTATTTACCATTCTGCAGTAATTGGAGGCCGAACGCATCATTGAGGTCCTCCAAAACTATATATAAGATGAAGGGAACGTAAAAGTGAAAAGAAAAGAAAACGTAGCAATGTCTAGGTGGAGGAACAGAGATACTTACATAAGTGTTAAGCTGTCTGACAAAGCTGGAGAAGTTGTTGTGTTTGAAGTATAGAGGGAGGATAGTAGCCGAGAAGGAATGTGGATCCCAGACGACAAAACTGATGCCTCCCCTGCTCCAAGACACAATGTGGTTTATGTTTGGATCATTCACCATCTCGTACGTCTTTGTTATAAACGGTGAAGGCCCTGGTGGTTCCTGCATAGGCACTGGGGGCATTGACCGCGGTCTGGAGCTTGACGGCGGGTCCATCTCGTAGCAATGCTAATGCTAGATCTCAAATGATCTATGATTGGATTTTCTGTAAATTGTAATCGAAGAGAGGAAACAAATCATTTGGGTTCCTGAACTAGTGAAGACAGAAAGAAGAAGAAAAAACAAAAAGGGTCCAAGGAAAAGAGCGGGAAGTGCAGTCTTTTTTTGAAAAACAGAGTACTCTGCTTTTCGTGGTGGTTAGTTTAATGGCAGTTGAAGGAGGAGATGTGGTGGAGACAATGGCCACGTATGTAAGTTAAATACATATATATATGTATATAGTGAACCCCAAATTCTTTTTAATCACATAGTAGTGGACTTCGAACTTTCTAGAATACAAGAGGATGGGTACATATCATCCTTAGAACGTTCGGGAACATATACTTTTTGAGGAGAGTAAGGTAAGAATCCCATGATGTAGTAGTTGTCTAATCATGTTAGTATTTTTTTTTAATGATTTTAAGTTTTAAACTGATGGGTCGTGTGAGTTATTACTTAAACAAGTTTATCGTAGTAGTACAAAATTAGCCTAGGGAAGTAGAAAACACGATATACACAAAAACTGATTGGTAGAATTATGGATTTTTCCAAAAAGCAGTAGAGTCCAAAGTCCCGAACTCCCAAGTCTAAAAACGTGGCGGAAGACAAAAGTGCCACGTTGTGTTTGATGTCTTGTAGAGTGTGCTTTATGGACATAGTGACCCATGTGGCCGTGCGCTCCAGTCGATGCAACTTGGATTTAGCTGTATGAATTTATTATAGTAATTGTTAGAACTTATAGAATATGAAAAACATACATACTGGCATAGACGATTGTTGATTGTGTATTTGTGCTACTAACTTACTACTAACAAACTCAACACAAGAGAACATTCCAAAAGTTCCTCTGATCACACTACTCTCTCCTTCGTTTTTTATTTTTTTATTTTGTTCATGACAAAACTTGCGGGAACACCAACTTTATTGCCACGTAGTCCGTCCTAGTGAATTTAACAGCAAGTGGAGTGGGCTTTCAACGAACCTTTGGATCATATTAATGAGTCCAAATATCATGAAGCCCAACAGTGCCAAGGGGGTCAATTCAAACTCATCCTCCTAGTTAAGCTAGTCGTTCTTTCCAGAGATAAAAAAACTCCTACCTCCGGGCTTCGGGACGGGGTCATCTCCTTATCCTCGAGAGTTTTTCTTCAGGTAACAACAACTTCCATATATCTTGAATTATTATTGTTTATATAAGCAGTTCGTAGTTAAAAAAACAAAAAAAGAAAAGGACAATGTTGAAACGAGAAACAACAATAAAATTGATTTGGTTTTAGAGTAGGATCTGGGCGGACTTTCGGTTAAAATTGGAATAAACTAAAAAGAATTGCGAACTTGATTTTTTGTATTAGATCTTTTGTGGAAAGTAGCTATTAAATTACATTGTTCTCATTGCTTTACAGATTTTATCTATTTAAACTTGAACCCTCAACTCACCGTTCTCGCCTCCATAAAAATCTTGCTCACGATCTCTTAACTTTATTCCGTGAACGACTCAATCTTGGCAACAGAATTCTCGTCTTGGGCTCGCTGCAGGCCCACTATCAGATCCGAATAATGTTTTCCTTAACGGACTTGTTATGGGCCTGCAGGTCGGCCAAACCCAACACCAACAGACAATGACATCTTCTTATAGGCTTCAATACCTCAAGAGCAATTTGATTAGTAGAGCTTGACATTTTTGACCTTTTAAGCTGATTAACTCTTGCTCCCCTCTTATTCTTTTTTAAGCATTTGATCTCTTACATCCATAATACAGAAGATCGTTACCAGTCCTCGCTCGGCGATGCTGATTGATCTATTTTCAATTGTTTGGTTTAGCAACTTTTTGTTGGTTTTGTTAATATCCGATGATTTGGTGTGTGTGTGTGTGTCTGTCAGTCAGATGATGATGTCCAAAATCAGATCAAGTATGCTAATAAATCTAGGGTTCCTTGTGTCTGTCTTCATCGTCTTCTTCTTGGCGATTAATTGTGGAGGTGAATCACCGACGTGTTTGGCGGTCTACAAACAAGGCGGAGCACCAGCGGTTTTTCAATCACCCAAATGCCCTCGTTGGAACTGGGGCCCCCGACGAACTCCTACTACGACTGGTCTTTGCCATACGGCAGCCATCCAGGGTCGGAGAAATTACCAAGAGGATCGTCTTCTCTGTGCCCTTGATCTTCGCATTCCCTTTCCCCGTATGTACCTCCCCCGACCCCGAGAAGATCTGCTCTCGAATTATCTATTTTTCTAAGAAAAATTGTTAATTAAAACTATTGTTGTTGTTGTTGTTGATGATGGTAATTTGAGCAGGCAAGTCTGGAACCAAGGATGTTTCGGTTGGCATTGCAGCTGTTTTTGACGGTCATAATGGTGCAGAGGCCAGTGAGATGGCTTCAAACCTTTTGTTTGATTACTTTGCTTTGCATATCAACTTTCTCTTGGACGCTACTTTTTCTGCTATGACTAGCAAGTCCATTGGAAGATTACCTACTCATCCAGACCAGGGTCTTATTTTGCATGGCCTCCTTACTCACGATTTTAAATTGCAGTTGAGTTCTTTTTCCTTTTTGGTTTCTCTATCTTTTATCAAGTAGTCATTTTCCGAGATTTGTGGTTTTGTAATCTGTGGCTTGTCCTCCCCTCATTGTAGAGTCCCCATTTCCTTGCAGGTTTCCAGACTCGTTCCCACTTGATCTTGACGATTCTCTTCACTTGGATATCATCAAGGAAGCATTGCTGAGAGCCATCCATGACATTGATGCCACATTTACTAAGGTACAGTGCATATCTTCTTCTACTCATTCCCTCAAACTTTTCCTTTTCAGTATCATCATGATAAGGATATAGCCAGCCACACTTTGTTGTTTTTTTCCTCCAGGAAGCATCTACCCGAAAGTTAATTTCAGGTTCAACGGCTACTGTTGCACTTATCGCAGATGGTCAACTTATGGTCGCTAGTATCGGTGACTCAAAGGCACTTCTGTGTTCTGAAATATTTGAGACTCCTGAAGAAGCTAGAGGTTTGCCAACATCTATTTCTACAACCAAGTTGCCTAATAACAAAATCATCCAGTATTTGTATTCATTTATAAACATTTTGTTGCAATGGTGTTTGTTTATCGCAGCTACTTTGGTGAAGTTGTACAGAGAGCGAAGGCGCAATCGAGGCTCCTCGCCATCAAGGTTTTCTGACTTTAAACTGGAACATGGCAATGGGCTACTGCGTTTTATTGCCAAAGAATTGACAAATGACCATCACCCAAATAGAGAGGATGAAAAGATTCGTGTTGAGGCTGCAGGAGGTTACGTCACTGAGTGGGCCGGTGTGCCACGAGTGAATGGTCAGCTGACTGTCTCCCGTTCAATTGGTGACCTTACTTATAGAAGGTAGGCATTGCTTGTTGTATCTTGGTGTCTCTCTGTACCGATGATCATGATGATTTCTGAAATTCGTGTTTCTCTTAGTATACTTACTTTGAGAGATAAAGTGAGAGTTTTGATATCTATTTCAGTTACGGTGTCATCTCGGCACCCGAGGTGATGGACTGGCAGCCTCTACTGGCCAACGACAGCTACTTGGTAGTGTCATCTGATGGCATCTTTGAGAAGTTAAAGGTGCAAGAAGTTTGTGATCGTCTGTGGGAAGTAAACAATCAAACTAGCTCTGGAGCAGGAGTGCCTTCATACTGCTCAATTTCTTTGGCACACTGCTTGGTTAATACTGCTTTTGAGAAGGGAAGCATGGACAATATGGCTGCTGTTGTTGTTCCTCTAAAATCGAATCAAGTTACCCAGCTCCAAGGGAAGGAGCAGAGTATGAATGACAAAAATGAAAAGATTGCTGCAGCACTACCCAGTAACAACTGTGCGCTTCCATGTCAGTTTCTTTGATTACAATCAGCATCCTGGTTATGAAATGTAGAGTTTGAACTTCAATGATAGTCGTTCATACAATCTCATGTTTGGCTAATCAAGTTTTTGACTTTCAACAGTGCCTAACGGTATAAATTTGGGTCCATTGCAATCGAAACAGGCTCAGCCACTTGCAACGATGTTTAACAGGTTATTGGTAGGACCAATTGACACACTGTCACTATTCCCATATTCAATTTGTTCCTAAGGCATTCTCTGATAAATGATTGTGATATGCATTATCTCACTTTTATGTATAACAATTGATTTTGATTGCAAGAATGAGTGGGCGGGTCAGCTCTACTTTTTTTCTATCAATCTTCACGAAAATTTGCATTATTGACCTGGAAAATGTTACAACTTATCTGATATGGGCCATGCTCTTATGCCAGGTTGAAGTTAAAAATGGAAGTTTTTGCCGCTTTTATATGTCAGAGAACCTTATTGGGGCGTCTCAAGGGAAACTGGATCATTTGAACGGTTACATGGGTGACTTACCTCAGGTTTTACCTGCATCTGCCGAGCCATTTTCTGGTAAATGAAAAATTTCTCAGTGGAATCCTCTTTTATACCAGAAATCTTAATGTTATTGTTTTTTGGTTCCAGTCAACTATCATTTAGTTCTTTTTGGTGCATCTGAATTTTTTTTTTGATAAAAAAGGCTGGTGTTTGCCTTCTGGAACGGCTACCAACGAGAATCGAGATCAGTGTATCAATCCTGATAGCTTTGCTACTTTCCTTGGGTTACTTGAATCTGTACCGTTACATGGGTTTGGTGCTAGTAATGGGACGGATGAGATTCCATTTCCGGACTCAAGGTGCATTTCTTTTTCCTTGGGATTGGTCAGTTTTTTTATTTCCGGACTCAAGTGTCTTCTTCTTTTCCCTTGGTATTGATAATTTATTCCTCTTTCACATCATCGTTGATGACTGAGATCCTTTTACTTGATCTTAGTAGTCCTGTGATTAGCTGCTACCTACACCGTATCATTTGTTCTTTCAAATTCTTGGTTTTTCTTCAGTGCACTTGGTAGTCATTGCAAAATTTTGGAGGGGAATTTGCCATTGTTGTACGCATGTCATGTCTTCCTGTTGCCTTTTGGTTAGATGGTTTCCTCAAAGAAACATGATGGTCTAATTTTAGTGTCTCCATATTATGGAAACAGTTATGTTTCACAATAGAAATAAAAATTCTAATAAATTGCTAATAAATTGTGTAAATTGTGTGATCATGTGATTTTTTAGCTATGTGCTGAAGAAAAAATTTGGGCGTGGTGCATTTGGTGAGGTATGGTTGGCATTTCACTGGAATTGCAATCAAGGAGATAATGGTACTAGTTGGAACAATGAAGATGTGAATACATCAAAAAATGGTGTTCATTATGATACTGATGGTCCTGATAACTCCTTCATTTTGAAACGGATTATGGTACGTGTTCTTTTTGGGATTTTTTTTTCCAAATTTTCCACCGAAAATGATGTGCCTGCAATTCTCTTCACTTTTCTCTGCCTTTGGTTTCTTAAGAGTGATGGTGACAAGACGTGTATCTGTGATGTGGGCATCACTTTGGTCATTAGGGGGTGGAAAAAGTTCTCCAGTGTTCATTGCTTATTACATAAATTGCTTCAATTGAGTGGTTCTTGCATAAATTGAGTAATTAAGATCTGATATTGGTTATTCATTACGAGAGTTTGTTCTCTGTTTGTCATGTCATCTATCGACCTATATGAGGAATGCAAATCCTTTCTCAAACTTAATTTCTACATTTTCCCACTATTTTCCCTAAACAGGTAGAAAGAGGACCAATTGTCTATCTAAGTGGTCTAAGGGAGAAGCATTTTGGTGAACTGTTTCTAAATGCATACAATAAAAGTAGGAGTTCTTCTGCAGGGCAAACGTCAAGTTCTAAACCAGCGTCATCAGAACTGGGTCTCTCTGAAGAGGGTTTGAAACATATTGCTAGATACTTAGAGTATTTTGAATCTCGATATAATGACATATGGCTTGTGTTTCACCACGAGGGTGTGTCTTTATCAAAGCTGATTTACACTGTGGAAGAAGTAGAGAATGGTTCTGCTGGTGAAAAGGCTGAAGAGGCAAGTCACGGGCAGATACTTCGTCCGTCAAAGTGGTGGACCTGGTTGAAGACGACAGAATCAGGAAAAGAAGAAATGCGGAGAATAATATGGCAATTGGTATGTGCATAGGAATTTGAGATTGTTTTGATTTTCTTCCTTTGTTTGACAGGTGCATCGTGGGAAACTAATTATATGTGTGCTTACTATATTACTTTTTGCTTTATTCTTCTTTTTCAGTTGCTAGGTCTAAAGGCATGCCATGATCGCAATATTACTCACAGAGATATCAAACCCGGTAAGAAACTTTTTGATGTTTTTGATAGTTCATAAAATGTACAATCTGTGACACTTAATTATTCTCACGAAAATTAATTTACAATGTTCCTAAGAGAATATGGTGATATGCCTTGAAGACATCAAGTCAGGCAGATGCTTAAAGGGTGTACCAAATGGAGATCATAACTTCAAAACTAAAATGTACTTAGTTACAGTTTATTTTACTAGTTTTACTCCATGTATTTCTACTTTGCTGCAGCACTTAAGCCTTTGGGTCCTCTCTTCTACAATTTCTTGTTTCCTGGTAACTGATGGTTGTATATTTTCTATTTAGGCGCATAATCGACTTTGGCAGTGCACTCGATGAATATACGGTGAAACATTTGTATGGGTCAACAGGTCCTTCAAGGTATATCCTTTTCTTTGTATATATTTGTGAAATTTTACCTCCAGTTTGTGAGTCCTGATCATTATAGTACTTTGGATTATCTTGAATTCAGAGCAGAACAAACACATGATTATGCACCACCAGAAGCCATTCTGAACAGTAGCTGGCACCGTGGGCCAACCAGCTTGACATTAAAGTATGGCAGATACAGCTATTTTTACTTAAGCGTGGCTGCAATTGGCCCCGCAAATGTAGATGTAACAACCATTTTTCTTGCAGGTACGACATGTGGAGTGTTGGGGTTGTGATGTTAGAGATGATTTTAGGATCACCAAATGTTTTTGAGATTAGTTCTGTTACACGCGCCCTTTTGGATCAACATATCAGAGGTTGGAGTGAAAACTTTAAAGAGCTTGCATACAAGTAAGTTTGATTCAGGAGTAAATAATATTGCTTGAGATTTGACCACCACAATGCTCTTTGGACAACTATTAATCTGTTTATATTTTTCGGTAACAGGCTTCGATCCTTTATGGAGATGTGCATCCTAATCCCAGGTAGCTCTTTAAAACATGGTGGCGCCAGCTCAAAGCAGGTAAAAGACAGTTTGTTCTCTTGACTGACTATCGCTATTTGATATTTATGGTTTATTTTGACACGTCTCAAAAAGTCAATTTGATCTACAATTTACGAGATTATGTTTCTGAGATATTCTTGCTAAGCACATTCAGCTTTTTGTTTGTAGTGATCCATGCATGTTTTATTGAATATATTATGTGATGTACAGGGTGGGATTTCACTTGCGTCATGGAAATGCTCTGAAGAATTTTTGGCGGAACAGATAAAGAGTAGAGACCCTCTGAAGATTGGGTGGGTTTGATGATTTCTTAACTTGATTTGTCCATTTGAAGTGTTGAAAAGGTCTTTGTTACATTGTTTGAATGTGGGAAATGCAGGTTTCCTAATGTTTGGGCTTTAAGGTTGGTGAGGGGTCTGTTACAGTGGTACCCTGTGAGATTCTCTGTCTTTCTCTATACGTTGCCGTTTGTCCTTATAGCAATGTTGTGAAATTGGGGTTGCCGTGTTGACACATTTGGATTTGATATTGTGGGAGCGCAGGAAGACAGATTAAACATAGACGAGGCTCTGCAGCACCCTTATTTTCAACCTCCTCCCGACTACTAAGTGTAAAAAATAGTAAGACATCTTCTCTTCTAATAACTAAACGCCTTGGTACATTCACCTAAAGGTGAGATGAGTCTCCTCCTTAGAAGATCGAGAGTGGTGGCTTGATAGAATGGGAAAAATGTAGGCTGTGCGTTTCTTTCGAAATTTGAAGCCAGGCGCAGCCATGGAAGGTTGTCCAGAAAGAGACGAGGAAGATTATAGAACTGTTGTAGCCTGCCTGTCTTATCCCTGTAAATAAATTTGAAAAACCAGAAATTTTCACTTCCTATGTTTGTAAATTGTTGTCCATATTATTTATTGAGAATGTGAAACTGAATCCTATATAGAATGGATCGTAACATTAGGCTAAGAAATAAATACGAAGATGACGTCGGTTTTGATATATTTCTTCTTCAACGTGTTACAAGCACCGTGGAGCTCCGGCGGTGTTCCGATGAAGAAAAAAACAACAATAATACGTGGACGCGCGGAATCATTATTTAAGTTGATGGCTTTTATTAGATGGGCCTGGCCCATATTTGAACTGAAGAAACATCATCGTTAACGTAGTTTGTTGAGATCTCTCTTCGTCGGAGAGGCCCACCCCCCGGGGTGTAGAATATTCTGAGAATTTAATAACACGTGTCAAGATCTGAGCCGTCCGATTATTAATTTGTACATTGCTGGACGTATCGGGAAGGTTCTCCTCGCCGCCTCTTTGTTCTACATGTTGAAGAAATCGTCGGGAATCTGAAGATTAGTAGTAGTTATCGCCGGAGTTGACATACACACACGAAACAAAGAGAGAGAGAGATTGGGGAAGATGTGGAACAACAAGTATGATTTGGAGTCGGCGCAGACGCCTCTGTACCCGATGATGTTGGAGAGCCCCGAGCTCCGTTGGTCTTTCATCCGCAAGGTCTATTCCATCATCTCCATCCAGTTGCTCGTCACGATCGCCGTCGCCGCCACCGTCGTTAAGGTTCATTCGATTTCTGTCTTCTTCACCACCACCAACGCCGGCTTAGCGCTTTACATCCTTCTTATTTTCACTCCGTTGATTGGTAC